>NC_053163.1:142594232-142690700 GCF_016835505.1 Polypterus senegalus | reverse complement strand
ACCTCTAGCATCAGCAAGGCATTTTCGCCCACAGGACTGCCGCATACTGGATGTTTTTCACTTTTCATACCATTCTTTGTAAACCCTAGAAATGGTTGTGCATGAAAATCCCAGTAACTGAGCAGATTGTAAAATACTCATACCGGCCCGTCTCGCACCAACAACCATGCCACGCTCAAAATAGCTTAAATCACCTTTCTTTCCCATTCTGACATTCAGTTTGGAGTTCAGGAGATTGTCTTGACCAGGACCACACCCCTAAATGCATTGAAGCAACTGCCATGTGATTGGTTGAGTAGATAATTGCAATAATGAGAAATTGAACAGGTGTTCCTAATAATCCTTTAGGTGAGCGTATATGTATATACATATCTACATATTCCCCATTCTTCTTCCTCCCAGCACTTCTGGGTGTGGTGGAAGTGCTGGGCTCCAGGGTTCTTCAGGCACCAGGGCGCCGCCTGGCGGTGGCCACGGGCCCCTACAGGGTTGGGCTTCCAAGCCCTCTACCCGTGGCCCCCAACACAACCAGGGCAGTCACCCCCTCATGGTCTGGAGGAGGCACAAGCCCTCCTCCGGTCCTCCTGGGCATCCCAGCTGGGCTCTACCCCCAGCTACATGCGACAAAAAAAAAAATATATATATATATATACATATATATCACATCCAGGGCCAGCAACAAGGCAAACACCTCAGGCAGTGTTTGGTCAGGGCAGCATTTTCATGTACATTTTTTTTTAACATTTTGAAGGAATAATACTAATAATTTAAGTGTTTACCTAAAGAATTATATCCAGTACTGTATTTATATGCTACCTTTAAAAATTTTATGAAATGAAATTTTCATTTAAATGTTTATCATAGCATATTATGCGGTTTACAGCGATACACTACATGTCAGCACATAGCACTGGTGTTCATTTTCTTGACGTATATATACTGACAAAGGTGCAAGGGAAAGGGAGGAAAGGGATTGGGGACGGGGTGGCAGTTATAGCAGCCCTGGTGTAATGCTGCAGAAAATTTGTGAAGGTAAAAATTATGCTCTCTCTTTTTTTTCATTTCATGTTTCTGGAAGAAGATTGAATCAATGTCATACTGCATAAGTACTAAATAAGTTATCTTTGAGTGGCACTAAAACCAAAATAAGTCTCTAGTATCTCTGTATTTAACTCGCCAGTCTGACAGCTGGCTTACAGTGCTGACTGCCCTAATATAATGACACAATTTTATGAAAGAGAAGTGTAATGATTATCGCGATCCATGATTCAAGTTTCCAGTATCTTCGCTAATTTATGCAAAGAGTGCAGCATAACCATCCAAGTAATGCACAGTGTCCATTTTTACATGAGATAGCAGCTGCGCAGATCTTTTTTAGCATTCCAGGGGTAAAGATGTGGGTAGAGTAGTATTTTCCAAATTTTTTCAATGGTGGCACTTCTTCTAATCCAAAAAATCCCAAGGCATACCACAATTCTACTAACCACAAAAGCATTAAATCTAAACATTTACTAAACTAGGGCCAGGGCACTACGTTGTTACTTCTACAGTGCACCAGTTGAAAAGCATTTGTGTACAGTAGAGTATAATTATCAAATAATTGATAACAACTGAGGATAGTATTTACAGAGTTTTAACACAAATTTCAATTTATGTCAATTTGTTCAATTAAATCAGTCTTCAGCAATGCATTCAAAGTCAACACTCACTTTACTTTGACACGTCTATGTCTCTTATGCTATGTCAATTTGATAATACAGTGGACTTTTCTTATTTAATTCTTTTCAGCTTGCCTTTTAGGAAGGCATTCAGATTCAGGTTGTACTTACTATTAGTAATATTTTTTAAAAGTCCAGGTTTATGTTCAGGTTTAAGTCATTGTTTAATCTTAATCTATGACTTAAAATTTTCTTTAATTACTGTGTATTGATTCTATATTAAATTTGTGATTCAGTGTATATTTACTTCATGATTTGTGTATTAATTTTATAATTACGTTTTAATTTTAGAGGTGATTAATCGTGATTAATTAAATATTTATGTGATTAATTAATATTGAAATTGTACTGCAGTTTGCTAACTTGTATTATTTCCTTTTTCAAAAGATGTTTTTAAAAGGAAGAATAAGATGGAAAAGTCCAGAATGCAGAGTTGCCATCTCTACTGATTCAAACTAATAGACTTCTTTTCTTTACCTACCCACAGTTCAACTGAAATTTACAGTGAACTTCACCCTGTCCAACCTTAACTTCAGCCAAGATTTTTTACTTCCTAATAATTCAAATTACAAATCCACATCAAGTAAAGTTACTGTTTTGGTAAGCATTTTATATAGATGAGTCTATGTAAATTTTCTTTAAAGAAATATACACTTGTCTATCAGTGTGAAGTAACTAGGTATTCTGGCACAGGCAGTTAAATTCATGTATCTTCTTCGATTTGACAATTTTTCAGCTTAATCAGACCCTGAATGCAAGCAATCTGTCAGTAGCTTTCTCCGGTTGTAAGTTAAAATCACTAAGGTAAGAAGAACTATTCAATCTTTCATTTTCTTAAAAGTGTGAGTGATAATAAGCATAGTATTTATTAAGGAATGGAGTAGAACTGGATGAAGGTGAGATACCAGTTTAATTGTTTGCTTGTTGCCAGGAGACCCACTAAAATGCAAAAGAGCATTTTGTGAACAAAAAAAAAAAAAAGAAAAAAAAGACGTAATTATTAACTAATGGATGAGTGATAATAATAGTCTAAAACATTCAGGTTTTTCTTTTTTACTTTAATAAACTATTTACCTTGCCTTTTAAAACAGCAAAGTTCTGTTTGTACAAGGACATATCACAGCCTGAGGCTTTTGTTGAACTCAGCTATATTGAATGTCCTGTCATTTACTTGTGAAACAGATTCCATCTAATGTCAGCATCTAAGAGTAAAAAAAAAAAACGTCTGCAGTAATGATTGAGTACACCTCAAACAGCTTGGCTTTATTAGAAACCCATATAAAATAACAATATTTACTCATTTTTAATACATTTTGAGAAACTTCATGGGTTGGATCCTTGCTGCCTATTTAGGATTAATTTAAAAACTTGCATAGTAATACAGCGACATGCACCTTAGGTCATTTACAGGCTAAAATTGCTACTGTATCAGTGCATGTCTTTGTGCCTGTGAGCCCTGTAATGGAATGATTCCTTGACAAAACTCTGGGTGTACAAAAGTCACAAATGTAGTTAAGTGGAATTAGTAAATAAATGGATGTTGTATAATAGAAACATTGGTCCAGAAAGTGGATGAATTGAAAATGTACAGAAAAAAGTTACATACAGCCTAATCCTTTATGTCATAAAATATAAGATGGAATAGACACAAAACATGCATGCAATAAGTATGAAGTGAATTTAGGTCTCCTTATAATAACTTTGCATTGTTTATGCCTTTGTAAAAAATCAAAAATCACCCATGTAGTGAGTCAGATAAGTCACAAGGCAATTGGTTCAGTCCCCACTACAGTGTTTGCATATAAATCTAAAAAAGTTACTAACATGCAGATGTTAATATTATCTTTAAAAAAGTATGACTATGATTTGCACTCACGTTCTATAAAAAAAACACAAATTGAATACTATAAATGCATTTTTTCTGTTTTATATTAGCCAAGGAATTAGTGTTGGCACAGGAGTGAGCCTCACCTGCAACTTCAAGAACATCACGTCAATACCAGCAATAGACAAAGTGACTGTCTACAGACTAGTGAAGGAGAAAACCAACAATGGTACCCTCTTAGGGTCATACAGCATGGCCAACAACAGCCTTTTTGTCAACGGTAAAGAGCAGTCCTGATAAATATTTCAACATAGTAAGACTTAGAGTATTTCACTTGGTGCTATAGGAATCAGAAAAATGTGCAATTGCACTGCAATTCAATGCTTGATTTAAGGTCAATCTGTAAAGCATGAGAAACTTCACTTTTCTAATCTTATGTTCAAATGTACAAACATGAGCACATTAGCAAACAATACCAAAAATCATATTAATGAACTACATTTCTTAATTGTAATTCCCGTTTCGTGTCTGTTTCAGGATACCAGGAAATTGATCCTCAGCCCACTATTTGTAAGTAAATTTGTCCATATTATAAACTAATTTTTAATGTTTTAAGCCTGAAATTAAAATTATCTTCTTTTTACCTGCATAATTTTTATACTTAGTTTCTTTGTAATTTACTTAAAAATCTTGTAAGAAATGAAATCAAGTGAAAAATAAAATGAAAGATCAGACTCCTATCCATTTTATCTTTTTACTGCCTTCCAGACTTACTTAATTTCAAGATCAATTTCACCCTCACCAATCTGCCATTTTCTCAAAACCTGTCTTCAGCAAACAGCAAAGCAAGTCAAAATGTAACATCTCTGGTGAGTTTTCATTAGCAGTTTATACAACTAACTGGAACAGTCCGGTGGATCAGGGGTCCTTTGTAAACTGGCTGAAATGCTCACAACAAAAAGACATAAGACAATGTGAAATGGGAACTCATGCTTTGTTTTTGTTTTTTATTCTTGAATTCAGAGGTATTAACTATTTTTTAATTTTTTTTCTCCCCACAGATCTCACAAATGCTTCAGAACACTAGTATGGGCTCAGTGTTTTCCTCATGTATTCCCATCTCTTTTAGGTACAATTCTAAATATTAACTTAATTTAAATATGACCATATGAGAAATTCCTCTACTTATGCTAAATTATGCATTGTTAATAATGGAGACTTTACTCCACCTCTTCAAGAAGTCTCAATGACATTAATAACATTAGATTACTTCTCAAAACTCACCCAATGAATGGCTTGTTTCTTCTTTATTTCAGTCCAAGTCAGGTCATCGGCACGGCTGTGAGCCTCAGCTGCAGGTTCAAGAATGACACATCAGTGCCTCCCTTCAACAAAGTAGACATCTATAGACAGCTGAACCAAAAAACCAACAATGGCACCTTGTTAGGCCCATACAGCATAGCCAAAGACAGTCTCTACGTCAACGGTAATTATCCATCCCACTGTACCTGGGGGAGAAAAATGGGAATTTTTTTTAATGATCACTATTGCTTGGTTTGGTTTAGATTAGATGTCTTGCAAAGCACAGAGATGCCCTTAAGGGTGTTTGCCTTGAACAGGCACTTTGACAGTTCAGGCAAATTTAAAGCATAAAAGTGAGTCAGTGGTCTGTATTATAACTTGATGTCAAGATGGCTCAGTGTTTCCATGTATCCAGTAAGACAATGCACTTCCATACATTCTTTACAATGCAGGGTGGAAAGAGTTCTTGTGATTTGTAAAATGGAAGGAAGGCATTATAATACCAAGTTATTAGTAAACAGAATGAGAGAATGCGAACAAGATAAACATGTTGACACAAGCAATGCAATATGTTATTTTTTAAGGATGTTCGAATTGCAACTCTTTTTCTTCTGCCTTTTTCAGGATACCATGAAATTACTCCACAGCCTGATATTCGTAAGTAAATCTTTACACCTTATAAACCCCTTTTTAAAGATTAAAAATAAAAAGATTATACAATACAGCGTGACCCACCACTTTGAATTCATCATAATAGTTTTTTATCAGCACCTTCTCTGCAACACCTGAATTTTAATCCCCTATTGAATTTCTAAACAACTTTATTTCTTATTTTTCAATACCTTTCTGAATTTATTATATTTTTGGAATGATTTATGTGAAAATGATGCATGAAAATTAAATACATGAAACAGACTTTCAGACCCTTTTATCTTGTTTTGTTGTTTTTTTGCTTTCAGCATTACTTTACTTCACTATAAACTTCACCCTTCCTAATCTGCCATTCTCTCAGAACCTGTCTTCAGGAAACAGCTCAGCAAGTCGAAACGTGACATCTCTGGTGAGTTTTTATTACCAATATATATTACAAACTGGAACATTTTCATGGCGTAGTGGCGATTTAACCACTACATATTCTACTCATTTTAAAAATAAATGCAGCCAAGCTTTGTGTCAGGTCAAGATGAATTCAATCTTTATTTCAATTTTAATACATTATGAGGAAATAACTGCCTCTTCATTTCAATCCACAGATATCGCAAATGCTTCAGAACACCACCATGGGTTCAGAGTTTTCCTCATGTGTTCCCATCTCTTTTAGGTATGATTGTAAAAATAAACATAATTATTGTACTTATGCAAAGTACTTCAAAGTCAATAATGTAAGAAGAATCAGTGACATCTGTAACATTAGACTGCCTCTCAAAAACTCACCTAATGAATGGCTTATCTCTGCTTTATTTCAGTCCAAGTCAGGTCACCGGCACAGCTGTGAGCCTCAGCTGCAGGTTCAAGAATGACACATCAGTGCCTCCCTTCAACAAAGTGGACATCTACAGACAGCTGAACCAAAAAACCAACAATGGCACCGTTTTAGGTCCATACAGCATAGCCAAAGACAGTCTCTACGTCAGCGGTAATTACACATCCCACTGTACCTTGTAAAAATGGCTATTTATTTAAAACTGACTGTTATTTGGATTGGTTTGGACTGGATTTTATGCAGTGTACACTGCTGCCCTTAAGGGTGTTTTACCTTTGACAAATTCAGCAAATGTAATGCATAAGAGTGAGGCAGTAGTCTGTAATGTGATGTGCTTTACTCTGAACTGTAACTTGATGTCAAGATGAGTCAGCCTCTGCATATATCCAGTAACTCCTGGCTCCTAAATACATTCCTTGTAATATAGGATAGAAAAAGTTTTTTTGATCTGAAAAGTGGAAGAAAATAATGTAAAAAACAAATTATTGTTAAAACAGAAATAGAGAATGCAAAGATGGTAAACATGTTGACACAAGCTAAATAAATGTTATTTTTCAAGTATGCTTTAATTGTAACTCCATTTCTTCTGCCTGTTTCAGGATACCGTGAAATTACTTCACAGCCTGTTATTCGTAAGTAAATATTTGCACCTTATAAACCTGTTTGTAAAGATTAAAAATAAAAAGAACACACAGCATTAACAAACTCTTTGGATTTATAAAATCTCCTTGGGAGGTATAGCTCCTCATCATCACCTTCTCTACAACAACCGAATTTTCATCCCCTTTTAAATATCTAAACAAATGTGTGCAACATTTCTTATTTCTCAATACTTTTCTGAATTTGATAATTTTAAAAAATATTTCTATAACAATGAAGCATAAAGATGAAATACATGAAACACACATTCAGTCTCACAACTCTTTCTCTTGATTTGTTTTTCCTTTCAGCATTACTTCAGTTCATCATAAACTTCACCCTTCCTAATCTGCCATTCTCTCAGAACCTGTCTTCAGGAAGCAGCCCTGTGAGTCAAAACGTGACGTCTCTGGTGAGTTTTCATTACCAAAATATATGAAAAACGAGGACATTTCCAAAGTTGCAGGGATGATTTGTGCACTGCATATACTGCTCACTTTACAAAGTGAATGTGGCCAAGCTGAATTCAAAGTTTGTTTCATATTCTAATATTATGAGGTAATAACCAGATCCTCATTTCTATCTACAGATATCCCAAATGCTTCAGAACACCACCATGGGTTTACAGTTTTCCTCATGTGTCCCCATCTCTTTGAGGTATGATTCTAAAGATAAACTTCATTAAAATGTGAACATATAAGAAATTCCTAAACCTATACTAAATTATGCATTGTCAATAATGGAGATTTACTCTACCTCTGTAAGAAGTATCAGTGACATTGGTAATGTTAGATGACTTCTCAAAACTCACCTAATGAATAGCTGGTCTCTGCTTTATTTCAGCCCAAGTCAGGTCATCGGCACGGAAGTGAGCCTCAGATGCAAGTTCAAGAATGACACATCAGTGCCTCCCTTCAATAAAGTAGACATCTACAGACAGCTGAACCAAAAAACCAACAATGGCACCGTTTTAGGTCCATACAGCATAGCCAAAGACAGTCTCTACGTCAGCGGTAATTACACACCCCACTGTACCTTGGGGAGAAAAATGGAGTTTTTTTAAAACTCAGTGTTACTTGGATTGGTTTGGATTGGATTTCTTGAAGAGCACACTGCTGTCCTTAAGGGTGTTTACCTTGAACGGGTACTTTGATAAACTGAGCAAATGTAATGCATGAGAGTGAGGCAGTACTCTGGAAGGTGATGTGCTTTACTCAGTATTATAACTTGATGTCAGGATGGCTCAGTCTTTGCATGTCTCCAATAAGACCACGCAGTTCCATACATTCCTTGCACTAATGGGTCAACACAAACAACATAAAATGTTATTTTAGAAATGTTTTAATTGTAACTCTGTTTCTTCTGCCTTTTTCAGGATACCATGAAATTACTTCACAGCCTGTTATTCGTAAGTAAATCTTTGCACCTTATAAACCTGTTTGTAAAGATTAAAAATAAAAAGAACAGACAGCTTGAACAAACTCTTTGGATTTATAAAATCTCCTTGGGAAGTATAGCTCCTCATCATCACCTTCTCTACAACACCTGAATTTTTAGGCCCTTTTAAATATCTAAACAAATGTGTGCAACATTTCTCATTTCTCAATACCTTTCTGAATTTCATACATTTTTTAAAATATTTCTATGACAATGAAGCATAAACATGAAATACATGAAACACACATTCAGTCTCACAACTCTTTCTCTTGATTTGTTTTTCCTTTCAGCATTACTTCAGTTCATCATAAACTTCACCCTTCCTAATCTACCATTCTCTCAGAACCTGTCTTCAGGAAGCAGCCCTGTGAGTCAAAACGTGACGTCTCTGGTGAGTTTTCATTACCAATATATATGAAAAACGGGGACATTTCCAAGGCGCAGGGGTGAATTATGCACTGCATATACTGCTCACTTTACAAACTGAATGTGGCCCAAGTGAAATTCAAGGTTTGTTTCATATTCTTATATTATGAGGTAATAACCAGATCCTCATTTCTATCTACAGATATCCCAAATGCTTCAGAACACCACCATGGGTTTACAGTTTTCCTCATGTGTCCCCATCTCTTTGAGGTATGATTCTAAAGATAAACTTCATTAAAATGTGAACATATAAGAAATTCCTAAACCTATACAGTACTAAATTATGCATTGTCAATAATGGAGATTTACTCTACCTCTGTAAGAAGTATCAGTGACATTGGTAATGTTAGATTACTTCTCAAAACTCACCTAATGAATAGCTGGTCTCTGCTTTATTTCAGCCCAAGTCAGGTCATCGGCACGGAAGTGAGCCTCAGATGCAAGTTCAAGAATGACACATCAGTGCCTCCCTTCAATAAAGTAGACGTCTACAGACAGCTAAACCAAAAAACCAACAATGGCACCGTTTTAGGTCCATACAGCATAGCCAAAGACAGTCTCTACGTCAGCGGTAATTACACACCCCACTGTACCTTGGGGAGAAGAATGGAGTTTTTTTAAAACTCAGTGTTACTTGGATTGGTTTGGATTGGATTTCTTAAAGAGCACACTGCTGTCCTTAAGGGTGTTTACCTTGAACGGGTACTTTGATAAACTAAGCAAATGTAATGCATGAGAGTGAGACAGTACTCTGGAAGGTGATGTGCTTTACTCAGTATTATAACTTGATGTCAGGATGGCTCAGTCTTTGCATGTCTCCAATAAGACCACGCAGTTCCATACATTCCTTGCACTAATGGGTCGACACAAACAACATAAAATGTTATTTTAAAAATGTTTTAATTGTAACTCTGTTTGTTCTGCCTTTTTCAGGATACCATGAAATTATTTCACAGCCTGTTATTCGTAAGTAAATCTTTGCACCTTATAAACCTGTTTGTAAAGATTAAAAATAAAAAGAACAGACAGCTTGAACAAACTCTTTGGATTTATAAAATCTCCTTGGGAAGTATAGCTCCTCATCATCACCTTCTCTACAACACCTGAATTTTTAGGCCCTTTTAAATATCTAAACAAATGTGTGCAACATTTCTCATTTCTCAATACCTTTCTGAATTTCATACATTTTTTAAAATATTTCTATGACAATGAAGCATAAACATGAAATACTTGAAACACACATTCAGTCTCACAACTCTTTCTCTTGATTTGTTTTTCCTTTCAGCATTACTTCAGTTCATCATAAACTTCACCCTTCCTAATCTGCCATTCTCTCAGAACCTGTCTTCAGGAAGCAGCCCTGTGAGTCAAAATGTGACGTCTCTGGTGAGTTTTCATTACCAATATATATGAAAAACGGGGACATTTCCAAGGCGCAGGGGTGAATTATGCACTGCATATACTGCTCACTTTACAAACTGAATGTGGCCCAAGCGAAATTCAAGGTTTGTTTCATATTCTTATATTATGAGGTAATAACCAGATCCTCATTTCTATCTACAGATATCCCAAATGCTTCAGAACACCACCATGGGTTTACAGTTTTCCTCATGTGTCCCCATCTCTTTGAGGTATGATTCTAAAGATAAATTTCATTAAAATGTGAACATATAAGAAATTCCTCAACCTATGCTAAAGTATGCATTGTCAATAATGGAGTTTTACTCCGCCTCAGTAAAATGTATCAATGACATTTTTAATGTTAGATTACTTCTCAAAACTCACCTAATGAATAGCTGGTCTCTTCTTTATTTCAGCCCAAGTCAGGTCATCGGCATGGAAGTGAGCCTCAGATGCAAGTTCAAGAATGACACATCAGTGCCTCCCTTCAATAAAGTAGACGTCTACAGACAGCTGAACCAAAAAACCAACAATGGCACTGTTTTAGGTCCATACAGCATAGCCAAAGACAGTCTCTACGTCAGCGGTAATTACACATTCCACTGTACCTTGTGGAGAAAAATGACAGTTTATTTAAAACTCAGTTTTACTTGGATTGGTTTGGATTGGATTTCTTGAAGAGCACACTGCTGTCCTTAAGGGTGTTTACTTTGAATGGGCACTTTGATAAACTGAGCAAATGTAATGCATGAGAGTGAGGCAGTACTCTGGAAGGTGATGTGCTTTACTCAGTATTATAACTTGATGTCAGGATGGCTCAGTGTTTAAACGTCTCCAGTAAGACCTGGCACTTCCATACATTCCTTGCACTGCTGGGTGGACACAAACAACATAAAATGTTATTTTTAAAATGTTTTAATTGCAACTCTTTTTCTTCTGCCTTTTTCAGGATACCATGAAATTACTTCACAGTCTGTTATTCGTAAGTAAATCTTTGCACCTTATAAACCTGTTTGTAAAGATTAAAAATAAAAAGAGCACACAGCATGAACAAACTCTTTGGATTTATAAAATCTCCACGGGAGGTATAGCTCCTCATCATCACCTTCTCTACAACACCTGAATTTTCATCCTCTTTTAAATATCTAAACAAATGTGTGCAACATTTCTTATTTCTCAATACCTTTCTGAATTTGATACATTTTTTAAAAAATATTTCTATGACAATGAAGCATAAACATGAAATACATGAAACACACATTCAGTCTCACAACTCTTTCTCTTGATTTGTTTTTCCTTTCAGCATTAGTTCAGTTCATCATAAACTTCACCCTTCCTAATCTGCCATTCACTCAGAACCTGTCTTCAGGAAGCAGCCCTGTGAGTCAAAACGTGACGTCTCTGGTGAGTTTTCATTACCAATATATATGAAAAACGAGGACATTTCCAAGACGCAGGGGTGAATTATGCACTGCATATATATACTGCTTACTTTACAAACTGAATGTGGCCCAAGCTGAATTCAAAGTTTGTTTCATATTCTTATATTATGAGGTAATAACCAGATCCTCATTTCTATCTACAGATATCCCAAATGCTTCAGAACACCACCATGGGTTTACAGTTTTCCTCATGTGTCCCCATCTCTTTGAGGTATGATTCTAAAGATAAACTTTATTAAAATGTGAACATATAAGAAATTCCTCAACCTATGCTAAAGTATGCATTGTCAATTAAGGAGTTTTACTCCGCCTCTGTAAAATGTATCAATGACATTTTTAATGTTAGATTACTTCTCAAAATTCACCTAATGAATTGCTGGTCTCTGCTTTATTTCAGCCCAAGTCAGGTCATTGGCACGGCAGTGAGCCTCAGATGCAAGTTCAAGAATGACACATCAGTGCCTCCCTTCAATAAAGTAGACGTCTACAGACAGCTGAACCAAAAAACCAACAATGGCACTGTTTTAGGTCCATACAGCATAGCCAAAGACAGTCTCTACGTCAGCGGTAATTACACATTCCACTGTACCTTGTGGAGAAAAATGACAGTTTATTTAAAACTCAGTTTTACTTGGATTGGTTTGGATTGGATTTCTTGAAGAGCACACTGCTGTCCTTAAGGGTGTTTACTTTGAATGGGCACTTTGATAAACTGAGCAAATGTAATGCATGAGAGTAAGGCAGTACTCTGGAATGTGATGTGCTTTACTCAGTATTATAACTTGATGTCAGGATGGCTCAGTGTTTAAACGTCTCCAGTAAGACCTGGCACTTCCATACATTCCTTGCACTAATGGGTCGACACAAACAACATAAAATGTTATTTTTAAAATGTTTTAATTGCAACTCTTTTTTTCTGCCTTTTTCAGGATACCATGAAATTACTTCACAGTCTGTTATTCGTAAGTAAATCTTTGCACCTTATAAACCTGTTTGTAAAGATTAAAAATAAAAAGAGCACACAGCAAGAACAATGTCTTTGGATTTATAAAATCTCCACGGGAGGTATAGCTCCTCATCATCACCTTCTCTACAACACCTGAATTTTCATCCTCTTTTAAATATCTAAACAAATGTGTGCAACATTTCTTATTTCTCAATACCTTTCTGAATTTGATACATTTTTTAAAAAATATTTCTATAACAATGAAGCATAAAGATGAAATACATGAAACACACATTCAGTCTCACAACTCTTTCTCTTGATTTGTTTTTCCTTTCAGCATTACTTCAGTTCATCATAAACTTCACCCTTCCTAATCTGCCATTCACTCAGAACCTGTCTTCAGGAAGCAGCCCTGTGAGTCAAAACGTGACGTCTCTGGTGAGTTTTCATTACCAATATATATGAAAAACGAGGACATTTCCAAGACGCAGGGGTGAATTATGCACTTCATATACTGCTTACTTTACAAACTGAATGTGGCCCAAGCTGAATTCAAAGTTTGTTTCATATTCTTATATTATGAGGTAATAACCAGATCCTCATTTCTATCTACAGATATCCCAAATGCTTCAGAACACCACCATGGGTTTACAGTTTTCCTCATGTGTCCCCATCTCTTTGAGGTATGATTCTAAAGATAAACTTTATTAAAATGTGAACATATAAGAAATTCCTCAACCTATGCTAAAGTATGCATTGTCAATTAAGGAGTTTTACTCCGCCTCTGTAAAATGTATCAATGACATTTTTAATGTTAGATTACTTCTCAAAATTCACCTAATGAATTGCTGGTCTCTGCTTTATTTCAGCCCAAGTCAGGTCATTGGCACGGCAGTGAGCCTCAGATGCAAGTTCAAGAATGACACATCAGTGCCTCCCTTCAATAAAGTAGACGTCTACAGACAGCTGAACCAAAAAACCAACAATGGCACTGTTTTAGGTCCATACAGCATAGCCAAAGACAGTCTCTACGTCAGCGGTAATTACACATTCCACTGTACCTTGTGGAGAAAAATGACAGTTTATTTAAAACTCAGTTTTACTTGGATTGGTTTGGATTGGATTTCTTGAAGAGCACACTGCTGTCCTTAAGGGTGTTTACCTTGAACGGGTACTTTGATAAACTAAGCAAATGTAATGCATGAGAGTGAGACAGTACTCTGGAAGGTGATGTGCTTTACTCAGTATTATAACTTGATGTCAGGATGGCTCAGTCTTTGCATGTCTCCAATAAGACCACGCAGTTCCATACATTCCTTGCACTAATGGGTCAACACAAACAACATAAAATGTTATTTTAGAAATGTTTTAATTGTAACTCTTTTTTTCTGCCTTTTTCAGGATACCATGAAATTACTTCACAGTCTGTTATTCGTAAGTAAATCTTTGCACCTTATAAACCTGTTTGTAAAGATTAAAAATAAAAAGAGCACACAGCAAGAACAATGTCTTTGGATTTATAAAATCTCCACGGGAGGTATAGCTCCTCATCATCACCTTCTCTACAACACCTGAATTTTCATCCTCTTTTAAATATCTAAACAAATGTGTGCAACATTTCTTATTTCTCAATACCTTTCTGAATTTGATACATTTTTTAAAAAATATTTCTATAACAATGAAGCATAAAGATGAAATACATGAAACACACATTCAGTCTCACAACTCTTTCTCTTGATTTGTTTTTCCTTTCAGCATTACTTCAGTTCATCATAAACTTCACCCTTCCTAATCTGCCATTCACTCAGAACCTGTCTTCAGGAAGCAGCCCTGTGAGTCAAAACGTGACGTCTCTGGTGAGTTTTCATTACCAATATATATAAAAAACGGGGACATTTCCAAAGGTGCAGGGCTGATTTATGCACTTCATATACTGCTCGCTATACAAACTGAATGAGGCCCAAGCTGAATTCAAAGTTTGTTTCATATTCTTATATTATGAGGTAATAACCAGATCCTCGTTTCAATCTACAGATATCCCAAATGCTTCAGAACACCACCATGGGTTTACAGTTTTCCTCATGTGTCCCCATCTCTTTTAGGTATGATTCTAAAGATAAACTTCATTAAAATGTAAACTTATAAGAAATTCCTTAACCTATGCTAAATTATGCATTGTTAATAATGGAGATTTACTCTACCTCTGTAAGAAATATCAGTGACATTTTTAATGTTAGATTACTTCTCAAAACTCACCTAATGAATGGCTGGTCTCTGCTTTATTTCAGCCCAAGTCAGGTCATAGGCACTGAAGTGAGCCTCAGATGCAAGTTCAAGAATGACACATCAGTGCCTGCCTTCAATAAAGTAGATGTCTACAGACAGCTGAACCAGAAAACCGACAATGGCACCTTGTTAGGTTCATACAGCATGGCCAAAAACAGTCTCTACGTCAGCGGTAATTACACATCCCACTGTACGTGGGAGAGAAAAATGGCAATTTGGCTTGGTTTGGATTAGATTTCTTACAGAACACAGAGCTGTTCTTAAGGAGTTTTCTCTTGAACAAGCACTTTTGACAGTTTTAAAATATAAAGCATAAAAGTGAGGCAGTAGTCTGTAATGTGATGTGGTTTTCTCTGTATTATAACTTGATGTCAACTTGGCTCAGTGCTGACATGTATCCAATAAGAGTATGCCCTTTCATACATTCCTTTCAATGCAGGGTGGAAAGAATTTTTGTGACTTGTGAAATGTAAGAAATATTGTGTATAATAACAAATTATTATTAAATAGAATGAAAGAATGCAACAACGATAAACATGTTGACACAAGCAACATAAAGTGTTATTTTTCTAAGTATGCTTTAATTGTGACTGCTTTTCTTCTGCCTGTTTCAGGGTACCGTGAAATCATTCCACAGCCTGTTATTCGTAAGTACATCTTTGCACCTTGTAAATCTGTATTTAAGTATTCAAACTGAAGATATTATAAAGCATGAAGAACTCTTTTGGATTGATTAAATCTCCCTAGGAGGCATAGCTGCTCAATGTCACCTTCCCTACACCACCTAAATTTTCTTTTGGTTTCATTTCTAGATAACCTTGCATAACATTTCCAATTTTTTATTAGCTTTCTGGATTTACAACATTTTTAGAATTACTCCTGTTACAATAAAGCATGCAGATGAAATACATGAAACTGACATTCATTCTCCTTTTATTTTGCTTTTTTTTTCCTTCCAGCATTACTTTACTGCACTATAAACTTCACCCTTACTAATCTGCCATTCTCCCAGAACCTGTCCTCCGGAAACAGCTCTGCAAGTCGAAATGTGACTTCTCTGGTGAGTGTTCGTCAGCTATAGGTTGGTGTCAGGACTTTGTATTTTGTGTCAGGTCATGCTGAATTCAACTTTTTCTCCTTTTCTTACGTTATGAGGTAAAAACCAGTTCCTCGTTTTTATCCACAGATATCCCAAATGCTTCAGAATACCACCATGGGTTCAGAGTTTTCCTCATGTATTCCTGTCTCTTTTAGGTATACTTCTAAAGATAAACTTAATTAAAATGTAGAAGAAGAAGTTTTAATGTCATTCTTAACATTAGATTTCTTCTCAAAACTCACCTATTGGATAACTCATCTCTTTTCATTTCAGTCCAAGCCAAGTTAATGGCACAGCTGTAAGCCTCAGCTGCAGGTTCAAGAATGGCACATCAGTGCCTCTCTTCAACAAAGTAGACGTCTATAGACAGCTGAATCAAAAAACCAACAATAGCACCTTGTTAGGTCCATACAGCATGGCCAGAGACAGTCTCACCATCAATGGTAATTATCTGTTCTACCCATATGGCCACCATGTTGTTTGATTGTGGCATTTTAATGGATTTGTATCTCTTCAAAGATACAGGGTAACTCTAAATTAACCTCTACCCTGAACCTTACCTTCCATGATTGTATGTTATTGTTGGGTAAAGGGACATGTTTTTTCCTTTATACTGGATTTTTATAGAACCCTTTGGCTTTGTTTCTCCTCATGTTGACTTAAATAAGTTGATGAGCTAGTATGCTTGAAAGACCTCTGACATTTTGCATACTTGGCTGTACGCTGACTATACTTTCTTTGTATTCAGTGTGTGTTGATGTGAAAGGGATTTGTGCTGGATGGTCTATGAAAAGCCCCTAGAAGCCAGAGGGTTTTGGAACTCCTTATATTTTTGTTTTGCTGTATTTTGGGTAGATATATACTTTACCTAAAAGCTGCTAAATGAATAGCATTGCACAGCAGGTATGGCTGGTCATGATTACCATGCACAATCACCCATACCTAATAGAGGAGCGAAAAACAGTTGTATTAATGAACAACTTTGCTAACATACTTTACTTTTTAATAGAATGAAAAATGAAATATGACTGTTTGGATATTTCTTTGTGGTGTTTGTGACTTTAGCATTTTGTTTATGTTGTTGCTACCTGGAAAGGGGTCTCTTCCATTTTTCCGTACAAGGTTTTTATTGGGAGTTTTTCCTTGTCTTCTCAGAGAGTCAAGGGGGCTGTCAAAAGGCAGGGCCTGTTAAAGCCCATTGCAGTACTTCCTGTGTGATTTTGGGCTATACAAAAATAAACTGTATTGTATTGTATTGTATTGTTGTTGCACAGAATTTGAAGTCTCACTTTCCAGAGCCATTAAATTGTAGAAGCATTTTGCTTTGTATTCCTCATTCCAAAAATATGCATGTGTGATAAATCAGTAACTATAATTTTGCCTTGTTTAAGTGTGAGATGGTGTGTATGAGCATCCTGCCCATTGTTTATGAGGCAATCTTTCTTCCTACATGGTATCCACTACATCTAGGATAGCCTTCAGATCTTAGCGTCACTTGTTTGCAAGGAAGAAGTGGAACATTCAAAAAAGGATGAATGAATACCGACATAGAAATGCAAGTTTTGTCATTACTGAACTAATATTTCTATAATTCTTTTCTGTTTCTTTAGGATACCATGAAGTTACTCCAAACTCCTCTGCAGTTAGTAAGTAAAACTCTGCATAATGTAAACTTTGCTTTAACACTAACAAATTAAAAAATATGTTTCACTGTAATCAGCTCCTCAAGGTTCATTAAGAGCTCTTTGGGAAGCATAGCTACTCATTGTCATGTGCAATGACTTCTCTGCTTCTGTTGACATCTTTGTTAAAATACTTTACTTTTCTAATTGAGAAATAAAATGTATACAGTATTTGTATATGTCATTGTTTAAATACCATAATATTTATCTGTTCACCTTTGCTTTTGCTGTGGAGTTAAAGTATTATAGTATTCTAATTGCATGAGGGCAACCATTAAGAAGGATATTAGGGAGGCTAAAAGACAGTTGGAGAGGAATATAGCAGATAAGGCAAAAGAAGACCCTAAGAGATTCTTTCAGTATTTTAGTAGTAAAAGAGCAGTCAAGAAGGAGGTGCATCAGAAATGGTAAAGGGGAATTAAAAGATACAGACAGTGAAATAGCGGATACCCTAAACTTACATTTTTCACAAGGTGTTCACAAGGGAGCAAGTAAACGGGACTACTAAAGAGGAACTGAGGGATTTTGAAATTGTAGAGGTGGAAGTGCTGCTGAAATCAAAAAAATCACCAGGACCAGATAATATTTACCCTCGAGTTCTTAAGGAGGCTAGTGAGTACAGATATAAACCCTTGACACATATTTTTAGGAAATCACTGCGCACTGGAGAGATTCCAAAGGACTGGAAAATAGCAAATATCATCTCATTATATAAACAGGGTGACAGGACAGATCCAACAAACTATAGGCCAGTAAGCTTAACATGCATCACAGGAAAATTAATGAAAGGAATTATTAAGGATAAGATTGAGCAACACCTTGCAATGACAGGAGTTATTCTGAACAGTCAGCATGGGTTCAGAAGAGGGAGGTTGTGTTTTACTAACATGCTGGAATTCTATGAGAAGACAACAAAATGATACGATCAAACTGGAGCAGATGATATTATTTATCTGGACTTTCAGAAAGCATTTGATAAGGTGCCACATGAGAGGTTGGGAATCAAAGTAAAAGAAGTGGGAGTTCTGGGTGATGTTTGTAGATGGGTGCAGAATTGGTTCAGACACAGGAAGCAGAGGGTGATGGTGCGAGGAACCTCTTCAGAATTGGCTTATGTTAAGAGTGGTGTTCCACAGGGGTCAGTGCTAGGGCCGTAGCTATTTTTAATAAATATAAATGATTTAGATAGGAATATAAGTAACAAGCTGGTTAAGTTTGCAGATGATACCAAGATAGGTGGATTAGCAGATAATTTGGAATCTGTTATATTATTACAGAAGGACTTGGATAGCATACAGGCCTTGGCAGTTTTGTGGAAGATGAAATTTAATGTCAGTAAATAAAAATGTTAGGTTTAAATTAACAATGGGCGGTCGCAAAATCAAGAGTACACCATATGAGAAGGATTTAGAAGCCGTAATGGACTCTAAGCTATCGACTTCCAGACAGTGTTCAGAAGCCATTAAGAAGGCACACAGAATGTTAGGTTATGTAGCACAATGTGTGGAGTACAAGACCAAGGAAGTTATGCTCAACCTTTATAATACACTGGTGAGGCCTCATATGGAGTACTGTGTGCAGTTTTGGTCTCCAGGCTACAAAAAGGACATAGCAGCACTAGAAAAAATCCAGAGTAGAGCAACTAGGCTGATTCCAGGGTTACAGGGGTTGAATTATGAGGAATAAGTAAAAGAGCTGAGCCTTTACAGTTTAAGCAAAAGAAGATTAAGAGGTGACATGACTGAAGTGTTTAAAATTATGAAGGGAATTAGTCCAGTGGATCAAGACTGTTATTTTAAAATGAGTTCATCAAGAACACGTGGGCACAGTTGGAAACTTGTTAAGAGTAAATTTTTCTTTACACAAAGAACGATAGACACTTGGAATAAGCTACCAAGTAGTGTGATAGACAGTAAGACATTAGGGACTTTCAAAACTCGACTTGATAACTTTTTAGAAGAAATAAGTGGATAGGACTGACAAGCTTTTCTGGGCTGAATGGCATTTTCTCGTCTAGATTGTTCTAATTTTCTAAGCGTGTAGAAGGAAATGTGCCATAGAATACAAATGGATTGAAACTGAGGGTAGCACAGCTCCAGGAGACAGGGATCAAATCCTGTTTGGAGCAGGATGTTTGCACATTCTCCCAAAGTCCGTAAACGTTTTCCTGTAGGTTCTTTGGTCTTCTTTAATATTCCAAAGTTTGGCAGGTTAAGATGAAATAGCACCATATAAATGAATGTGGATATGAGAGTGAGTGTGTTTTGGGATGGACTGACACCATGACCTTAAATCGTTCTTACCTTGTATCCAAAGATTCTTGTTTCACTGTAATGTACAGTAGAAATAAAGAAGTATGTTAAATTCACTGTAATGTACAGTAGAAATAAAGAAGTATGTTAAATGAATTAATTAAAATGAATTAATAAAAATCCATCCTGTATTTTCTATTCTGGTAAAAAAATGATATACAGTAGTGATAAATTCATGTATATAGAAAAACAGCACAATTGCAATTATTTCTCTCTCTCTTGTGTTTTAGGTAACAGTAAAACTACTCCTCCAGCTGCAATTTGTAAGTAAAACTTGAGTTTGTTTTAAGGTTAAAAAAACTAGCAATAGGAAACAATATTGCAGTAAGTGAAAGAAAAGGCAAGCCTGTCCTCAGGACTATTAGAAGTCAACAGGGAGGACTATGCACAATCATCTCTCATTTCTCCAGTTGCATGTTAATTGGAATTCCAATTCTTTATTACTCATGATATAATTAATAACCTCTCCTGTTTACAAGAAAATGTGCTTTGGGATAGACTGACACTTATAACCTTGTACCCGCTGCTACTATGAGAGCCTTCTGTTTCCATTTGACGTACAGTAGAAATAAAGATGTACAGTATATTGAATGAAAATGAATTATTCAAAACACATGCTGTACGATCTTTTCAGATGAAAAAATACTACTGTGATAAACTCACTTATATATGGAAAATAGCGCAATACCAATTGCCCTGTCTATCTTTCTTGTGTTTTAGCAAAAAGTAAAACTACTTCTCAATCTGCAATTCGTAAATTTGACTTTGTTGTAAAGTTTAAAAAAAAAATACTGCAGTAAATGAAAGAAAACACAAACCTGTCCTCTGGAGACCGGAGCGCAATTATCTCTCATTTCTCCACTTGTTTTTTAATTGGAAATCTGATTCTTTATTACTCAGCATACAATTAATAACCTATCTTCTTTATAAGAGAGTGTGCTTTGGGATGGACCAACACCATGATCTTCATTGGTTCTTATCTTACCACTGCTGCTATGATAAACCCCATTCCCATCTAACCTACTATAGAAATAAAGAAGTATGTTGAATTAATGAAAGAAAAGGAATTAATAAAAAGTCACCCACATTATCTATTCACATGCAAAACTGCTATTAGGATAAATGTATTAATATAGAACAATAGCACAATACCAATTATTTTCTCTCTCTCTCTCTTGTGTTTTAGTAAATAGTGAAACTACTTCTCAACCTGTACATCGTAAGTAAAACTTGACTTTGTTTTAAAAAGTATAAAGACAAAAACAAAGGGAACCCAGCCACAGGGAATGCACAAACCAGAGTGTTTCTTCGTGCCAGTCCCAAGCCCGGATAAATGGGGAGGGTTACGTCAGGATGGGCATCCAGTGTAAAATTTTGCCAAATCACTATGCGGACGAAAAAATAATCTGCTGTGGCCACCCCTAACGGGAGTAGCCGAAATAAGAAGTAGGAGAAAGACAAAAACAAAAGAAAAAAATACTGTAGTAAGTGAAGGCTTAGAACTCTCTAAGGAGACCGGAGCACAATCATCTCTCACTTGCTTTTCTTTGTTACTCGACAACATGACGTTCATTATTTCTTACCTTGTATCCACTGCTGCTATGATTGGCTCCTGTTCCCATCTGACCCATAGTATAAATAAAGAAGTATATTGAAACAATGGATGAAAATGAATTATTAAAAAGTCCTCCTGTATTATCTATACAGATGCAAAAATGTTATTGTGATATACTCACTTACATAGGAAAATAGCACAATAACCAAATATCTTCTTTCTCTCTCTCATATTTTATAAAACGTTAAACTGCTCCTCAACTTGAACCTGTTTTAAGGTCAAAAAACTAAGATTAGAAAAACAATACTGCAGCAAATGAAAGAAAACACAAACCAGTCCTCAGGACGATTACAGCACAACAGGGGGACATGAGCCCAATTGTCTCTCATTTCTCCACTTGCTTATCAACTGGATTTCTCATTCCTTGTTACTTAGCATACAATTAATGACCCCTCTTTTTACAAAAGAGTGTGCTTTGGATGAACCAATACCATGATCCTCATTGGTTTTAACCTTGTACCCACTGCTGCTATAACAAGCCCAGCTATCATCTTACCTACAACAGAAATTAAGAAGTATGTTGAATTAATGAATGAAAATGAATTCATAAAAATTCATCTTCGATTAACTATTCAGATGCAAAAATGCTGTTGTGCAAAATTTATTCATATAGAAAAAACAGCATACCAATTATTTTTTCTTTCTTGTTTGTAAAAGTAAACAGTGAAACTACTTCTCAAGCTGTAAATCATAAATAAAACTTGACTTTGTTTTAAAGTTTAAAGAAACTAAAAAAGGAAATAATACTGCAGTAAGTGAAAGAAAATGCAAACCAGTCCTCCAGAGATTCTCCAAGGAGACCAGAGCGCAATCGATGTCAATTGGAATTTAGATTCTTTGATACTCAGCATAGAGTTAATGATCTCTCTTCTTTACAAGAAAATGTGCTCTGGGATGGTCTGACACCATGACCTTCTTTGGTTCTTACTTTGTACCCATATTGAATGTATACTGAATTAACGAACACAAATTATTTATTAAAAATTAATCTTGGAATATCCATTCAGATGTAAAAATGCATTTGTGATAAATTCATTCATATAGAAAAGTTAAACAATATAAATAATTTTCTCTCTTTCTTGTGTTTTTTAGTAAACAGTGACACTACTACTCTTTCTATGATTCATAAGTAAAACCTGACTTTGTTTTAAAGTTATAAAAACTAGCAATGGAAAACAATAATGTAGCTTCAAGTGAAAGAAAACGTAAACTAGTCCTATGGAGACTTAGAATTCACCACGGACACCTGTGCACAATTGTATTTCATTACTTCATTTGCTTGTCAATTAGTATTCTTATTCTTTTGTTACTCGGCATACAATAAATTACCTCTCTCTTTTTTTTTTTTACAAGTGAGAGTGATCTGGGATAAACCGACACCATGACCTTGATTGATTCTTACCTTGTACTCACTTGATACTATGACAGGCTCCTGTGATCCACAGTAGAAATAAAGACATATATTGAATTAATGAATGAAAATTAATTATTCAAAATTCATCCTATTCTTCTGTTCAGATGCAAAAATGCTATTTTGATAAATTCACTTATATTTGCTGACAAAACTACATCAAAAAAATGCGCAAAGCAGAAGAAACTTGAAATTAGTAAAGGGTGATCCAAAAGTATCTATTCACATATTTTTTTTTAATTGCTCGGCCTGGAGAGGGCAAATGTGTGTATGCGCATGTGAGTGTGCTGCAACTGACTGTTGCACTTCCCAAGAGTGGTGTTACCCATACAGCATAAACAAAGTGGTGCTGGCTCACTATGATTGCGGCCTTGAAAATGGCTGAATGAAGTTTTACCAGCACTACAAACACTGATGCACCATCAATGCCCTCTATACTTTAACTCCCTACCACTCTTCTTATGTTATGCTGTGTTTGCAATTTTGGTTAACCTATAACCAATACCTTTTTCATTTTATCACCTAGGTTACACACATGTGAACACAACCACAGCCTTGCCTGTGACAGCAGCCTTCCCCAGCACCTCAACCTACGGGACAACTCCAGTGATTTCTCTGCCTGGCGACAAAAGCTTCAGTTTGAACTTTACTATCATCAATAGAAATTTCACTTCAGATCTAAGTAACCCAAACTCAGACCAGTACAAGGAGATGGTGGCCGATATCATAATTAAGGTGAGGCACTGGTCCTAACTCGAGAAGTGAATGTCAGGTAAGTTTTAAAGGCTGACTCTTATCAGAATATACTGTCGGCAGGCAAGCAGGTTGAATATTGGCTTAGGGAGACTTCTTTAAAATAGCACTAGAGAATGCAAAAGTAGGCAAAAAGATAAAGATGGCGACAAACTGGCTAAGGATAAGTAAGTACATTTTTAAGTCGTCTTTAATTTGTTCTGCTTCTCTTTGTCTCTCACTGTTTCATAAGCCGGTTCATTGGTTTAGTATTATCACATGCACAGAGTACAGTGAAATTCTTAGTTGTATGTCCTAATCAACATGCAACACTTGCTGGTACTATGATCAGCATGTATAACTTACAGTATCTCAAAACTCCTGTCTTCCTTAACTTTAACAAAAATAACTTCCTTACCTTGAAGTTAGCATTATAATAGAATGTAAAGTCAAAGTATTCATCCCATTAAACTTTTCCACATTTTATTCAACAGTCCTAACAAAATTTATCTTGAGTAAAATTTGGGTTATTTGAGTCGAGGAGGATGAGATGGTTAGCAGCATGCACTTATACAGCAAGTTGCTGCACCCACCACACAATGAACCACCTCAGGATCCCAAATTAGAGGAATTTCAGGAAAAGATTAGCTTTTCAAAGCAGGGAAAGCATATGTTGATTTTGGGATATATTTTATATATTTTTGTCTTATTGAAATGACCACTGGAGTGATACTTGTATTATAATTGTAAATGTACCCTGAGATGGACTGGTGGCTTTTCCAGGATTTGATACATCAGAGATAGCCACAAGTTCCATGTGATTCTTAAGTCAGTAAGCAGGTTAGAAACTGGATAGATGAATATTCATGTATTAATATTATAGCGCTCTCTATTAAGTATTAAAAAGTGTGACCTTTCTTTTTTGCCACTACAGCTTGCAGGTGTGTACAAAAATAGCTCTTTAGCTAATAACTTCAGGTACTGCAAAGTGACAGGTTTAAGGTACGTATTTCTACCAGACACACTGAATTTTAATAGTTGAAAGTTTATCCTAAATGACCAATTTTATTTCTGCTTGTTGCCACTCAATTTTCTCTAGGATTGGCTCTGTGAAGGTGAGCTGCAACTGTTTCTTCAATGCATCCAGTGAAACCACAGCAATGAATGAAAATGTTGTAGAAAGCATCTTTGCCAATCAAACAAATAAAACCAGTCTGTTAGGTGGTTTATATCAACTTCGACCAGACAGTCTTGAAGTTAAAGGTATAATGGCTTCTTTAAGTCTGCAGATGTTTTCACATTTTCTTTGTTTGTCTGTATATAGCCATGCTATCATTTGTATTCCACGTTCTGTATCTTAAGGGTCATTCCAGTAGTTGTAACTCTGAACTGCCTCCAAAGGCAGGGTGCCTTCCAAGACTGGCTGGCTTTTCAAAATGTCAACTAGATGATATGCAGATGTGTTATCATTATCTGAACCAAAGGAAATTAACTATTATAAAATAACACACTGTATATTTATTTTATTAGACTTACCTATTAATGTTACAGTAAAACTACTCCTCCATCTGCAATTTGTAAGTAAAATGTTAAAAATGTTAAATATTTAATTAAAATGAATTAATAAAAATCCATCTTGTATTTTCTATTCTGGTAAAAAAATGCTATAGTGATAAATTCACGTATATAGAAAAACAGCACAATTGCAATTATTTCTCTCTCTCTTGTGTTTAGGTAACAGTAAAACTACTCCTCCAGCTGCAATTTGTAAGTAAAACTTGAGTTTGTTTTAAGGTTAAAAAAAACTAGCAATAGGAAACAATATTGCAGTAAGTGAAAGAAAAGGCAAGCCTGTCCTCAGGACTATTAGAAGTCAGCAGGGAGGACTATGCACAATCATCTCTCATTTCTCCAGTTGCATGTTAATTGGAATTCCAATTCTTTATTACTCATAACATAATTAATAAACTCTCCTATTTACAAGAAGATGTGCTTTGGGATAGACTGACACTTACAACATTCGTGCCCACTGCTACTATGAGAGGCTTCTGTTTCCCTTTGACATACAGTAGAAATAAAGATGTACAGTATATTGAATGAAAATGAATTATTAAAAACTCATCGTGTATGATCTATTCAGATGCAAAAATTTTACTGTGACAAACTCATTTATATATGGAGAGTAGCACAATACCAATTATCTTGTCTATCTTTCTTGTGTTTTAGCAAAAAGTAAAACTACTTCTCAATCTGCAATTCATAAGTAAAATTTGACTTTGTTCTAACTTTTAAAATAAAATACTGCAGTAAGTGAAAGAAAACACAAACCTGTCCTCTGGAGACTTATAACTCTCCAAGGAGACCGGAGCGCAATCATCTCTCATTTCTCCACTTGCTTTTCAATTGAAAATCTGCTTCTTTGTAACTCAGCATACAATTAATGACCTCTCTTCTTTATAAGAGAGTGTGCTTTGGGATGGACCAACACCATGATCTTCATTGGTTCTTATCTTACCACTGCTGCTATGATAAGCCCCATTCCCATCTGACCTATAGTAGAAATAAAAAAGTATGTTGAATTAATGAAAGAAAAGGAATTAATAAAAAGTCACGCGCATTATCTATTCAGATGCAAAACTGCTATTAGAATAAATTTATTAATACAGAACAATAGCACAATACCAATTATTTTTTCTCTCTCTCTTGTGTTTTAGTAACCAGTGAAACTACTTCTCAACCTGTACCTCGTAAGTAAAACTTGACTTTGTTTTAAAAAGTTTAAAGATAAAAATAAAGGAATATAATACTGCAGTAAGTGAAAGAAAAAGCAAACTGGTCCTCAGCAGGCTTAGAACTCTCTATGGAGACTGGAGCACAATCATCTCTCACTTGCTTGTCAATTCTCAGCCTTTGTTACTCGGCATACAAGTAATGACCTTTCTTCTTTACAAGAAAGTTTGCTCTGAGATGGACCGACAACATGACCTTCATTAGTTCTTACCTTGTATCCACTGATGCTATGATAGGC
Organism: Polypterus senegalus; assembly: GCF_016835505.1. NCBI lineage: Eukaryota > Metazoa > Chordata > Cladistia > Polypteriformes > Polypteridae > Polypterus > Polypterus senegalus. The sequence continues at coordinate 142,663,916 of NC_053163.1, read as the reverse complement.
TCTTGTTCCCTTTTGACCCAGAGTATAAATAAAGAAGTATATTGAAACAATGGATGAAAATGAATTATTAAAAAGTCCTCCTGTATTATCTATATAGATGCAATAATACTATTGTGATATACTCACATAGGAAAATAGCACAATACCAAATATCTTCTTTCTCTCTCTTGCATTTTATAAAAAGTTAAACTGCTCCTCAACTTGAACCTGTTTTAAGGTCAAAAAACCAAAAATAGAAAAACAATACTGCAGGAAATGAAAGAAAACACAAACCAGTCCTCAGGATGATTACAGCACAACAGGGGGACCTGAGCCAATTGTCTCTCATTTCTCCACTTGCTTATCAACTGGATTTCTGATTCCTTGTTACTTAGCATACAATTAATGACCCCTCTTCTTACAAGAGAGGGTGCTCTGGATGAACCAACACCATGATCTTCATTGGTTTTAACCTTGTACCCACTGCTGCTATGACAAGCCCAGTTTTCATCTGACCTACAGTAGAAATAAAGAAGTATGTTGAAGTAATGAATGAAAATGAATTAATAAAAATTCATCCCAGATTATCTATTCAGATGCAAAAATGCTGTTCAGCACAATTTATTCATATAGATTAAACAGCATACCAATTATTTTCTCTCTCTTGTTTTTTAGTAAACAGTGAAACTACTTCTCAAACTGTAAATCATAAATAAAACTAACAAAGGAAATAATACTGCAGTAAGTGAAAGAAAATACAAACCAGTCCTCCAGAGACTTATAACACTCCAACGAGACCAGACCACAATCGCTGTCAATTGGAATTTAGATTCTTTGATACTCAGCATAGAGTTAATGATCTCTCTTCTTTACAAGAAAATGTGCTCTGGGATGGACTGACACCATGACCTTCTTTGGTTCTTACTTTGTACCCATATTGAACGTATACTGAATTAATGAACACAAATTAATTATTAAAAATGAATCCTAGAATATCTATTCAAATCTAAAAATTCTTTTGTGATAAATTCATTCATACAGAAAAGTTAAACAATATAAATAATTTTCTCTCTTTCTTGTGTTTTTTAGTAAACAGTGAAACTACTACTCCATCTATGATCCGTAAGTAAAACCTGACTTTGTTTTAAAGTTATAAAAACTAACAATGGAAAACAATAACGTAGCTTCAAGTGAAAGAAAACGTAAACTAGTCCTATGGAGACTTAGAATTCACCACGGACACCTGTGCATGTATCTCATTACTTCATTTGCTTGTCAATTAGTATTCTGATTCTTTTGCTAGTCAGCATACAATAAATTACCTCTCTCTTTTTTTTTTTTTACAAGTGAGTGTGATCTGGGATAGACCGACACCATGACATTGATTGATTCTTACCTTGTACCCACTTGATACTATGACAGGCTCCTGTGATCTACAGTAGAAATAAAGACATATATTGAATTAATGAATGAAAATGAACTATTCAAAATCCATCCTATATTATTTGTTCAGATGCAAAAATGTTATTTTGATAAACTCAATTATATAAGAAAATAGCACAATACCACTACCTTCTGTCTCTCCTCTCTCGTGTTTTATAAAAAGAGTTAAACTACTCCTCAACCTGCAATTCACAGTATAAACTTGACTCTGTTTTAAAGTTTAAAAAACTAATAAAGGAAAACAATACTGCAGCAAGTGAAAGGAAACACAAACCAGTCCTGTGGAGACGTATAACTCTCCACGGAGACCAGAACACAATTGTCTCTCATTTCTCCACTTGTTGTTAATTGGAATTTTGATTCTTCACTACTCAGCATACAACTAAAGACCTTTCTTGTTTATAAGAGAGTGTGCTCTGGGCTGGGCCAACATCATGACCTTGATTGGTTCTTATCTTGTACCCACTGTTTCTATGACAAGCTCCTGTTCCTCTGTGACCTACAGTAGAAATAAAGGTGTATATTGAATTAATGAATGAAAATGAATTATTAACAATGAGTCCCAGAATATATATATTCAGATGTAAAAATGCTGTTGTGATAAATTCATTCATACAGAGAAACAGAACAATAACAATTATATTCTCTTTTTCTTGTATTTTAGTAAAAAGTGAAACTACTGCTCAATCTAGTATCAATCCATTCCCTTTGACTTTTGTTGTCACTCAACTTTCACCTACATGTGCTCAAAAGCCTTCTAATTGTCCAACTATGTCAAGCACGTTTCACAGTCTGGTAAGTTTCCTTCATGATATCCATCCATACTTACAGTTGGCTGATTTGACTGCACTTCATACAGAGCCTGACTTCTGGACTATGTCTGTGCTTTGCCATTTCCCAAACACTTTATTTTTTTAGCCAGTCTTAATGAAATTGTATAAATAGTATCTATTTCATTGCAATGTAAAAAAAAAAGTGAAATAAACACTATGCAGAAGGAGCAGCTCACTCAGAAAATGGACAAAAATACACTCCATGAAAGTAGAAAACTCACTCAAAGTCTGACCTTGTTCTAATAATACAAATACATAAACACCCAGTCTAGAATGAGGTTGCACAGTGGTCAATAATCCTGTGTGAGAGGGACTGACCCAATGTCTGTGTACAGTTCAGTTGTTCACCCTGTGCTCATGGGTGTATTCTTCCATATTGTAATGCGTATTTGGAAGCTCTTAATGGTTTGCTGCGTTTTTTTTGTGTGTCAGGTAGTAAACTGGCTTCCCACCCCATAGATGGTGCTTGCCTTGCCAATGATGTTGCTGGAGCAGGCCTCACCTCCTCATAATATTGTTGGTGAAGATCTGTACTAATTAAAAGTATACAAATGCAATAGCACAGACAAAAGCACCAGCGCTGTTTTCCAAAATGATCTTAATAATTTCCTTTGAAAACATTTTTCAAAGTACACTTCAAATATACTTTGACTCCTTTAGATGCTTTTGTGAAAAGTTTACATTAATGAAGATGCCACTTGTGCATACAGAACACCTATTCTGTGGTTATTTACTCTTTGGATTATTCGATACTTTGGTGGATGGCACAAAGCGGGCCCTGTTGGCTCATACAGATGGTCATTTCCTCATCAGTAGCCAGTTTCAGAATTCCTTGCTAAGCAGTCATATCTTGAATATATGATTTGCCAGGATGAGAGTGATGCATCTGTGATTGTTTGCATTTGAAATTCAATTAAAATTAAATTTACATTAGCATAGTGCTCTTCACTGAATGTAGACTCAGAGTACTGTACTTAGATAAAAATAATTTAAAATATTCTTAGGTTTTGAAATATTATTGTGTCAGTGTCATCTGTTGCTTTAGAAGACAGTGCATTAAAGCAGCTTTAAAAGTAATCATCTGCAGCAAAAATGACTTACATGAAGCCTGTTTAAGTGGGTTTACTTTGTAAATGTGTGTAAAACGCTGCTCAATGAAAATATATGTAACCCATTAATAAAGTTAAGAGACAATTATAAAATGAGGAGTTTTGGGAAATTTATTTTGGACTATTCCAGTTAGATATTTAATGCAAAATCAGTTTGGTCACGGTTGGTGTATATAAATGAAGTAAGGTGTAAAATGTGATCAAATACAAGATACACGTGTTTGTTTTATTTATTTATTCTTTTTACATAGCTTAATCAATCATTCTTTTAGCTGCTCTAGCTGCATTGCTCCATGTCAAAGGTGCTTACAAACTGCTTAATTATTAACCAGTTCTGCTATATATAATTTTATAACTGTGTCTTTTAAACTGCTAGATGCCACACCTGAACAGAAAAAAATATATAAATAGACGACAAGATCACAATAAGTAGCCTGACATCCATTTCTTCACCTTGTAGGTTGACGAACTGTTCAAAAAGAGTGTGATTAACTCATCATATGAAAGTTGCACAATGCCAGAATTAAGGTATCAATCTTTAATTTCTAATTCTAGTATTAGGAGGACTGAATTATGCTTGACTATCAGACAGAGTGCCTACAGTATATGTATGAGGGTTTCAGGGGATGGGGGGCATCAGTTGTGAAAGTTGTAATTTTGCTATGTAAATACATTATGGCCATGGGTGTTCATCCATCTAGCTACATGCAATGCCGTTGTGTGTAATATATATGCACATACGATATTTGACAAACAAGAGGAGACTGTTCAGTCTATCAAGTCAATTTGTTTAGCTAATAGCTAAGCTGTCCTGATAGGTCATCCTGATTTTTCTTAAAGGTTGCCAAGATTTCTGCTTCAACTCCATGTCTCTGTAGTTTGTTCCAGAGTCTCACAACTCTTTGCATAAAGAAGTGCTTCCTGGCCTTAACCTCAAACGTACTTCCCCTTAATGCCCACTGATGTCCTTGAGTATGTGAATCACCCTTCAGATGAAAAAATGTAGCTTTATTAATACTTTATCAATGCCTTTGATGATTTTAAATACCTGGATTAGGTCCCCACATAGTTGCCTCTGCTCGAGACTAAACAAGAAGAATTCTCCTTCTCAGTCTGTCACTGTAGGACATGTCCTTAAGTCCTGGGATGCACTTGTTTGCTCTCCTCCCCACAACTTCAAGTGCTTCAGTGTCTTTCATGTAGTGTGGTGACCACAACTGCACACAGTACTCTAGATGCGGTCTTAGTGCATTGTACAATCTAAACTAAACTACTAATGATGGTTTGCTGTACTATCAGCTCAAAAAAGGTCTTCAATATCTGATCTCCCCTCTCTCCTTAGCACTGCTGGTGAAACGATGCTTAAAGTGAACATGTCTTGCCAGTTTAAGCCTATTAACCAAATCCTGAGGTCAGATTCAGACAAGGAGAATATTTATAAGGTCTTCAAAAACATGACAAATGAACTTCAAGATCTAGGCCCATTCAAATTAGACAAAAACAGTCTTTTTGTTAATGGTGAGTATCTTTAGATGTTCAAATATCATAACTTGTAGTGTGTCTGCTGGCTCCATTCTTTGACTGATTTCTATTTCACCTAGCCTTTACTCACTCTATAATTCCACATCCATGATACCATATTAGATATTTCCAGTACATTATATCAACAGTTTGAAGGAATCTTATCTATTCACATATATTTTTTTAATTACTCGACCTTGTAAGGGCAAATGTGTGCATGTGTGTGCGAGTGTGCTGTAATTGACTGTTGCACTTCCCAAGAGTGGTGTTACCCATATTAACAAAGTGGTGCTGGCTCACTATGACTGTGGCCTTGAAAATGGCTAAATTATGTTTTACCAGCACTATAAACACTAGTGCACCATCAATGCCCTCTATTCTTTAACTCCCTACCACTCTTTTTATGTTACGCTGTGTTTGCAATTTTGGTTAACCTATAACCAATACCTTTTTCATTTTATCACCTAGGTTACACACAGGTGTACACAACCACAGCCTTCCCCAGCACCTCAACCTACGGGACAACTCCAGTGATTTCTCTGTCTGGCGACAAAATCTTCAGTTTGAACTTTACTATCATCAATATAAATTTCACTTCAGATCTAAATAACCCCAACTCAGACCTGTACAAGCAAATGGTGGCTAATATCACAAATAAGGTGAGACACTGGTCCTAACTCTAGAAGTGAATGTCAGGTAAGGTTTAAAGGCTGACTTTTATCAGAATATACTGTCGGCAGGCAAGCAGGTTGAATACTGGTTTATGGAGACTTCTTTAGAATGGCACTAGAGGATGCAAAAGTAGGCAAAAAGATAAAGATGGTGACAAGCTGTTTAGTAATCAATCAATCAATCAATCAACATTTATTTATATAGCACATATTCATACAAAAAAATGTAGCTCAAAGTGCTTTACAAAATGAATAGAGAAATAGCAGACACAATAAAAGATAAACATAAGTCAACATTAATTAACATAGAATAAGAGTAAGGTCCGATGGCCAGGGTGGACAGAAAAACAAAAAACTCCAAAGGCTGGAGAAAAAATAAAATCTGTAGGGTTCCAGACCAAGAGACCGCCCAGTCCCCTCTGGGCAATCTACCTAACATAAATCAAACAGTCCTCTTTGTATTTAGGGTTTTCATGGAAGGACCTGATGGTGATGGTCACGTAGACTTCTGGCTTTCAGTCCATCAATGTTGGTGCATCATGATGCTTTGAGTAGGTGGTGGTGGCAGGCCGCCACCACAAAGAAACCGGAAAAAGAAACAGAAGAGAGAGTAGGGGTCAGTACGGATTTTAGAGCCACCATGAATAGTTATTATGAAGAATTGAACATACAGAGTATCAGGATTAAGTTAAAGTGAAGTTATAAAAAGGCCATGTTAAAGTAATGTGTTTTCAGCAGTGTTTTAAAGTGCTCTACTGTATTTGCCTGGCGAATTCCTATTGGCAGGCTATTCCAGATTTTGGGTGCATAACAGCAGAAGGCCGCCTCACCACTTCTTTTAAGTTTAGCTTTTGGAATTATAAGGAGACACTCATTTGAAGATCTAAGGTTACGATTTGGAATATAACGTGTCAGACATTCTGATATATAAGATGGAGCGAGATTATTTAAGGCTTTATAAACCATAAGCAGTATTTTAAAGTCAATCCTGAATGACACAGGCAACCAGTGTAGTGACATCAAAACTGGAGAAATGTGTTCGGATTTTCTTTTCCTAGTTAGGATTCTAGCAGCTGCATTCTGCACTCGTTGCAAATGATTTATGTCTTTTTTGGGTAGTCCTGAGAGGAGTGCGTTACAGTAATCTAGTCTACTGAAAACAAAAGTGTGAATTAATTTCTCAGCATCTTTCAATGATATAAGAGGTCTAACTTTAGCTATGTTTCTTAAGTGAAAAAATGCTGTCCTAGTGGTCTGATGAATATGCGATTTAAAATTCAGATTACAGTCAACGGTTACCCCTAAATTTTTTACTTCCGTCTTAACTTTCAATCCTAGTGCATTAAGTTTATTTCTGATAACCTCGCTGAATCCATTATTGCCAATTACCAAAATTTCAGTTTTCTCTTTATTTAGTTTGAGAAAATTACTATTCATCCATTCAGAAATACCAGTAAGACATTGTGTTAGTGAATCGAAAGAGTTGGAGTCATCAGGTGCTATTGATAAGTACAGCTGTGTGTCATCAGCATAGCTGTGTAGCTCACGTTGTAACCTGAGATAATCTGACCTAACGGAAGCATGTAGATTGAGAATAACAGCGGACCCAGGATAGAGCCTTGTGGAACACCATATCGGATATCATGTGTCTTTGAGATTTGATTACCACAACTCACAAAGAATTTTCTCCCTGCCAGGTAGGATTCAAACCAATTTAAGACACTGCCAGAGAGGCCCACCCATTGACTAAGGCGATTTCTAAGAATATTATGATCAATGGTGTCAAATGCAGCACTCAGATCTAAGAGGATGAGAACAGATAAATGGCCTCTGTCTGCATTTACCCGCAAGTCATTTACTACTTTAACGAGTGCAGTTTCTGTGCTGTGATTTGTTCTGAAGCCTGACTGAAAAGTATCAAGAATAGCATGTTTATTTAGGTGGTCATTTAACTGCATAATGACTGCCTTCTCTAGAATTTTACTTAAGAAGGGTAGGTTAGAAATGGGTCTAAAATTTTCAAAGGCAGAGGGGTCAAGATTATGTTTCTTAAGAAGGGGTTTAACTACAGCAGTCTTAAGACAGTCTGGAAAGACCCCCGTATCTAATGACGAATTAACTATGTCCAGAATATTGTCAATTAGCACGCCTGATACTTCTTTGAAAAACCTGGTTGGTATTGGATCAAGGACGCAGGTGGAGGGTTTCAGTTGAGAGATTATACTATGTAATTCAGGTAAATCTATCCTGGTGAAAGCATTAAGGCCAAGTAAGTACGTTTTTCAGTCGCCTTTTATTTGTTCTGCTTCTCTTTGTCCCTCACTGTTTCATAAGCTGGTTCATTGATTTAGTATTATCACATGCACACAGTACAGTGAAATTCTTAGTTGTATGTGTTAATCAACATACAACACTTGCTGGTACTATGATCAGCATGTATAACTTTTCTCAAAACTCCTGTCTTCCTTAACTTTAACAAAAATAACTTCCTTACCTTGAAGTTAGCATTATAATATAATGTAAAGTCAAAGTATTCATCCCATTAAACTTTTCCACATTTTATTCAACAGTCCTAACAGAATTTATCTTGAGTAAAATTTGGGTTATTTGAGGCGAGGAGGATGAGGTGGTTAGCAGCATGCACTTATACAGCAAGTTGCTGCACCCATCACACAATGAACCACCTCAGGATCCCAAATTAGAGGAATTTCAGGAAAAGATTAGGTTTTCAAAGCAAGGGAAGCCTGTGTTGATTTTGGGACACATTTTATATATATTTCATTCTTGTCATACTGAAATGACCACTGGAGTGATACTTGTATTATAATGGAGTGTGGGTGTATTTGTAAATGTACCCTGAGATGGACTGGTGGCTTTTCCAGGATTGGATACTTCAGGGATAGTCACAAGTTCCATATGATTCTTGAGTCAGTAAGCAGGTTAGAAACTGGATAGATGAATCTTCATGTACTAATATTATAGCCCTCTCTGTTAAATATTAAAAAGTGTGACCTTTCTTTTTTGCCACTACAGCTTGCAGGTGTGTACAAAAATAGCTCTTTAGCTAATAACTTCAGGTACTGCAAAGTGACAGGTTTAAGGTACGTATTTCTGCCAGACAAACTGAATGTTAAGAGTTGAAAGTTTATCCTAAACTGACAATTTCATTTCTGCTTTTTGCCGCTCAATTTTCTCTAGGCTTGGCTCTGTGAAGGTGAGCTGCAACTGCATCTTCAATGCACCCAGTGGAACCACAACACTAAATGACAATATTGTAGAAAGCATCTTTGCCTATCAAACAAATAACACCAGACTGTTAGGTGGTTTCTATCAACTTCGACCAGACAGTCTTGAAGTTAAAGGTATAATGGCTTCTTTAAGTCTGCAGATGTTTTCACATTTTCTTTGTCTGTCTGTATATAGTCATGCTATCATTTGTATTCCACGTTCTGTATCTTAAGGGTTATTCCAGTAGTTGTAACTCTGAACTGCCTCCAAAGGCAGGGTGCCTTCCTAGACTGGCTGGCTTTTCAAAATGTCAACTAGATGATATGCAGATGTGTTATCATTATCTGAACCTAAGGAAATTATTACAAAATAACTCACTGTATATTTATTTTATTAGACTCACCTATTTATGTTCCTCCCCCGAAATGGGAGCTGTCTTTTTGGGCCATCATTCTTATTGTTATTGGAATCTTCGTGGGACTACTGTTGCTCTGTCTTCTCTGCTTCCTGGTAAGGCCCATCTCTGCTTCCTACTATGTCTTTACATACTGTACTTTGCATGAAGTGTGGTGTCACCATGTGACCACATATTTATTCATATACTTTCTCCAAAAATTGGGAGATGGGGAGAAATGCTACAAAACAGACACTCAGTATTCTAAATGATTATGTCAACTACACTTTTATAGAACTTACAGATGCTACGGCTGTTATTTACATGTGCCATGTATCTGTCTTTCAGATTCAAACATGAATACGTGAAATTTTTCTTTGTTTGATTCAGCCACAGCAGCAGTGTTTAGCACTACTACCTCGCAACTAAAATTTTGGGAGACAGTTTAAATCTGGTCCCTCTTTATGTCAGCTTTGCTCATTTTCCCCATGTTTGTGTGGGTCTGTTTCAGGCTCGTAAGTTATCTCTTAAATGCTAACAACATTTGCATTTGGTTGACTGGAAACACTAAAACTACACTAAGTATCTTGAGTAAAATGATGGATGGATTCATTGGTTAAAGGAGCTAGTAGGTGTGTATATGCAATAAGTGGAATTCATTCCACTTGACAGATAGATAGATAGATAGATAGATAGATAGATAGATAGATAGATAGATAGATAGATAGATAGATAGATAGATAGATAGATAGATAGATAGATAGATAGATAGATAGAACTTTATTTGGGTTTATATTGTGGTGGGACCCAGCCGGGCCACCCCTTCACTATATATTCGGGGGAGCAGCCCTGGACAGTGCAATACCTCCCCCTGGACATTGTATGGCCCCTAGGTTGGAGCGGTGCCTCAGCCTCCCACAGGGCTCCATGGGGGATGGAGTTCTCCACAGCTCTGTTGGGTTCCGCAGGCGCCACCAGGGAGTGCTGCAGCAGGAGCGGCTGGCCCTTTTTGGGCACTGGTTTCACCACAACCGGAAGTGTAGCTGGATGTTGGCAATCAACCACCAGGAGCACTTCCGGGTACCCAATAAAAGGAGACAGTGACCATCACTCAGGGCCAGAGTCGGGTGGAGGAGGATAAGGTTGCCTGGGAGGAATGGTGGTGCCAGAAAAAAAGAGTGTGATTTATTTGGTGTTTAATGCTTATACTTGGGACTGTGTTGGGGCTGGGGGCTTCACGGGGAAGACATACCCTCCAGCTGAAGAAAAATAAAAGTTTACTTTATTTTAGATGTGCCTCTCGTGTCAATCTGTGTCAGGTCGGGCACAATATAGCACTATTCTTACAATATCTATTGTCAAAAGAATCAGTCTCAACACACATATACTGTATTATCCCTGATTGCAAAAGGGTATTGAATACAGCACTGAACTGTACTGGTTGAGTTCCAAACTGAACAGATCTGATTTGTGAAAAGACGGGGGCTTAAAAAGCCCAAACCAGAAGTGACGTCAGTCTTGGCGCCAGAACTGTAACCGAAATTGCCGATGTTGAATCAGATAGGTTTTCCCGTATTTGGCCTGTAGAGACAACAGGAGTCGGTTTAGCGCACCCTGCCACCACCTGGCCTGGCGGGTAATTACCTTCACTTGGTCCACTCAGCTTCCTCCTAATCGCACATGTGTGACACTATCTAAGTTTACCTTAAACTAAGCTGATTTCAGTTATACAGGGGCAGAACTGTGGCTAACATGGATGGCTAACATGGCTGCCTCACAAATCCAGTATCCTGGGTTCAGCTCCAAAGCCTGGTCCTTATATGTGTGGATGTGTATGAAAAACTTAACTGATTTTCTAAACTGACAGGACGTGAACATGGGTTCTGGGATAGAATGGCCCATGTGCCTGTGAATAGGATTAAATAGGTCTACAACTATTATGAGAGTGTTATGAAAGGCTCTCTATTAAGAAAGAAGTTCTAGTATATATAGTACAACCAAGTTCTGAATGGCCTGTTAACAGCCTGACATGTCTGATCATCCCCAGAGTCATAGATGATGGCACTTTGGAGTGACAGGACACTTTCTCTCTTTTACCTTTCCACAGGCCTCACTGCTGAGACGTCAGAAGCTCATGGACTCATATAATGTAATGAATCTCCCCTATGGCCAGTATTATTCTCATCTGAAATGAGTTATGTACCTCCGAGAATGTGGACTCATCAGGCTGGACCAGATTTCAGTCTGTTTTTAGCTGTCCTGTCTAAATGTGTTTACTTTCCAGCTTCCAAGGGCAACAAATGATTGTCTCATAAACCTGTTCTTTGTTGATTACATAATTCAAGATTGAATTTTGTGGATAATCTGAATGTTTTATTTTTTAATTAAAACAAATATCAATTGTATGAAAATCAATATTTACCAGGACGAACTCTTAGAAATAAGAAGAGCTATATCTTTTTAATTGTGGTCTACTAAACCAATGGAATTTCATAGTCAATGAGACTTTGCAGTGGAGTCTGAGTCCCTTAAAATTTAAGGATTGTAAATTTGAGATGTCCACAGACTTCAGACCAACAGGTTTCAAAATAAAACTTCAGTGGCCTTCACTCCAAAGTAATTGAAACACCAAGGTAACAACATTTGAAACTATTGTGCTTTAACAAAAAATCTGAAACCTTTTTTTAATGTGCTCTTACTTTTAATATCATTTTTATTGCTACAATATGTTAATGACATATTTTTCCAAAATTCTTTATAACATGTCACACAGTTTTATTGAGATACTGCAAGAAAGTATTTAACCTAAGAATATTTTACATTTTAGTTTACGAAATTCTTGCAAATTTATATTTTCTTTTTCTTTTTATCAATATCTTTATCGTCTCTGTTAGTATGATTGTAAAAATGGCAGGACCATAAATTTTCTTGTTAGATTTTAAATAAATTATTATATGCAAGCATTTTAAAATGTAGCTACTGTCTGTTTTTTTGCAGCCAAACTGAGATAACAACTACTAGTCTCCACTTGTCTTTATTTAGTTAATGTATTGTTTTAAGTATAAAATAACAAAACTGTATAAGCACCTCTGCATTCTCTGTTGTATTTGGCTTCAATACACATGACTTGGTGGATTTAGTCATGACCAAGTGGACCTGAAGGCCTAAGATCCTATAGGAAGAGAGTGTCAAACAGGAGAATAAGATCAGCAAAAGGTGAGGTGGACGCTTAAGCAGAATAAAAATACACACTCAATTATTACATTCAGTGTCTGTTATTATCTTAGAACACTTTGCAAGAAATCTGTTTTCAATCTGACATTAAAGGGTATTTTAATGTTTATCAAAAGCCAGTTAAGTTCACTGTGATTCAGACTTCCAAGGGGTGAACACATTTTATAGGCACTTTACGTAAAGGGGAAAATTATAATATACCAGTAACGGCGGACTGCACATTAGTGCAGTGAATACACTTGACTTTCAGTTTTCATCCTGTTTCTCTGTATTTTTAGCATTCATTTGCTCAGAGGTTGATACGCTTGCTGTTTCCTGAGCAGCTCTTCTTTTCTCCACCCTAGCGGCCCGCTTCTTCCCTTCTTCCGTCAGCATCTTTTAGCAATTAAATTGATTAAGTCAGTGTTTGTGTTGCAGTTACTTAGTACGTTTTTCTTAATTTTTCACTTAAGCTGGCACTTAAGTGTTCAATCTACCTCAAGAATGATTTAGCCATATGTATGCACCGCATGGCTGCCCTGAACTCAGAGTTGGTTTTATAATAAAATAAAATAAAAATAAAAAGAGTAATCAAAATCATCACCCCGGAAGCTGACAGCAGAGGTCATGTAGTATATGTGTACCAAATTTCAGGTCAATAGGTGAAACGGTTTGTGAGCTACAGGTGATTTAAAATCCTGGACAGACAAGCAGACTGCCACGGTAGCGTATTACTGTATATAAGATTGCCTACTGAAATAACCATAGCAGTTGTGATAAGGGATTAGAATAGACAGACATAAGCAAAGCAAACAAAAGTGAATCTTAACCTAAATATAGTGGATGCTCAAGGCAGAAAAGACAGAAATTACATTTTAGGGCCTCCTCAGGCTTTTGTCCGATGCTCCTGGCAGAGGCTCCAGCCTTCTGTGACCCTGTTTTAGAATAAATGGCCTCAGGAAATGGATGTCTGCCTAGCTGGGCAAATGTGTTTTTAAATGAGTATGGTACATTTGGGTTATAAATGTAAGTAACAAAAGGCTGAGCAACAGCAATTTGCTGCTGTACAGTACTTGTAACAGACAATCACCATGTTTATGCCAAACTGTCATACATTTCATATTTAATTTTTATAAGTAACCTTAATCTCTACACCAACTTTCAAAAAATTCTAATCAAGTTCTTTAAAACCTCTAAAGCACAAATATGACTTGTTTGCTAATAGTGAATGTGTTCCTTAACCAGCAGGGGGCACCATACTGCCATTCTCCTTTCTCAAGTCAGTCAGCTAAAACTACTTACACTTTACAAAAATCCAAATTACATGGGCTGCGCTATTATTTTGTGGGGCAGTCATACTCCTGTGAGACCACCGGAGCAACAGGACACCTTCAAATGTGTTTAATTTTTGCAAAAGGTACAATAGATTTCTTATTCAATGCACATCAGTCACAGAAAAAAATGGTAAATTCATAATTTATAGTGGTCCAATGAATATGTTAGCTGCATTCCATTCAATGTCATTCCAGGTTAATCCAATTCAATCCAATCCAATTCCCATGGAGAATGGATGACAGGGCACAGGATTCAAAGTCAGCACATTGGATCTATTATAACGTGTCTATCTATCTATCTATCTATCTATCTATCTATCTATCTATCTATCTATCTATCTATCTATCTATCTATCTATCTATCTATCTTAACAGAACTGATCTAGAGGGAGGTTGGTTTGAAGTTACCCCCACAGTAAAATCCTATTTAATAAGAATAGAAAAATATGTACAAATTAAATAAACAAAGCAAATAATGGGATCATCAAGGACAAAGCCTGGTGATTAAACAGGTCCCCAGTGTGTGAAAAATGGCCCTGTGAGGTGATGTAATTCGAGTGAACCTTGGCTACTGGACATTGTGAAGAAGAATATAAAACTAATAAAAAATAAACTGTTAAGATAGATCACAAAATATCCAACTGAAAGAAGAAAAGCTCACTGGCAACCCTGGACCTGCCATTGAGCAGGTCTGCCACAACTGCTTCTTCATTAGCCTCCCTAATCCTTTCTCAGAGTCTTTTCTTCTCTACTCCACCTCTGTGCCAACTGAAAAGGTAGAAAAAAGGATCAATACTGGATGTCAGAAAGAAAGTCTACAAAGCCAAAATGCTAACCTAAAATCAAATTCAAAAGTACAGAGCTAGTTTATATTGCTGGGAGTCACAAAATATTGATCTCAGGTAAGCCAGGAACCCTGGGTTCCAGCTCCCACCACCAGTCCCTCAGGGTCTGCGAGACACCGCTTTTAACCCACTCACATCTCTCTCAGCCAGTCCTTCTGTGTTGAAAGGAAGACACTGCACAATGGGGCCACTCCTATTTCTGTATGTATCCACTAGACCATACTCCTATTTGTCCCCACTCCATACTGCATGGACTCCTCACCATTTTGTCTCTTGCTCTCTCTTTCCTTCTCTTTTTCTCAACTCTCTACTTAGGCTCCCTTTTCTGTCTGTGGGTGTAGGTGTTCCACCTACCGTGACATTGAGCATCATGGGGGAACAGATGATTTGACTGCATAGCTGCTACAAACAATCAACTCTGCTGCCCCCACCATATTCCTTGATACCGTGCAGCAGCTTGCCACACCCACAAGCTCAAGCCTAGCCAAACCGTTTTCTAATTTATTTACAATGGCACAATTATCATGGACCCCAATATACAACAGAAAGACATAGCAGCACTTCAAGCCATGGAGAGAAGAACAGCCAAGTGTATCTCAGGACTTAAGGACATGTCCTACTGTGACTGACTCAAAGAATTAAACCTGTCTCGAGCAGAGAAGACCGTGTTGGGAGCTAATCCAGTTCTGCAAAATCCTCAAAGATGTTGGATAAAGTAGATCCAGCAACATTCTTTCAGCTTAAGGGTGAATCACATTCTTGAGGACACCTAGTGCAAATTAAGAGGAAATGAATTTAAAACTGAAGCCAGGAAACACTTCTATACACAAGGAGCTGTGAGCATATGAAACAAACTACAGACACATGGAGTTGAAGAAGAAACCTTGACCTTTAAGATGTCTTTGAATGAGATATTGGGGCAGCTTAGATATTAGCTAATCAAACAAACTTGATGGACTGTGAGATTTGTCAGATTTCTTATGTTTCATTCTTTTCTGCTGGCTTATTCCTCCACCTTTTCAACCTAAGATGACAAGAACTGCAGGTATGACAACTTTATTCAAGGAATGATCAGGAGCTTCCTCCATTTGTAATAAAATACTGAAGGAGTCCTGCTGACAGACCACCTCAGACAGCACTCAAGTTTAATGTTTGATTTTTTGTAGTAGTCTGGTAGCTCTGAATTAGAATTTAAACGGTCTCCACTGCTAGCACGTATTACGCACCTATTGGAACACCCATGACATTTTTTTCTGCATACAATGTAAATAAAAGATGTGACACTTTGGAATAAAATGTTAGCAATGAATGACCTCTAAAAAACACAAGCTGAACTGAGACTGGGGCAAATGACACAAACTAAATGACGCAGGTCCTACAAGGAAAAAAGAGATCAGTCATATGCTGTAATGACAAGCATTCAGGACAGACAAAGGTGCATGAAAGAGATCCTTATCAAAACAAAAAGCAAAAATAAAAATAAAAAAAACATACAGAAGAGAAACCTTCTGGAAGAGAGGATTAGACCTGCAACTTAACACAAAGAACAGGGGTAAACACATTGGATACGCATTTTGGGTCTCAGCGTTAAGAGTCTTAAAAACAAGCAGGTTGCTTACAGGCAACACCTGTCACCAGGGAACGGCACTACTAAAGTAGGTAGGGTGAGCTGAATCACAAGGACGTCAGGAGGACCCAAGTGACGTTGACAAATGAACATGTTGCTCATGCCTGACACCTTGACATGACCCGCAGGTTTCTTGATGATTTTTTAGATTGGCCAGATGACATCATAACACCAAGAATAACCTGAGCTGCCACAAGCAGCATGTCTGCACAAGCCTTTTGGTCTAAACAGCAATTGTCTTTTAGGTAAAAGAGCAGCACGCCCACTGAAAGGCACAGTCACTAAGTCAATCGTTGATTCCAAAAAAATAAGATACGTTAAAACATCCTGGCAGAGCATCAGAAAAAAGTGAGGAAAAAGTCAACAACCATCAGGCACCTGTAAACTCCCTGAGGCCCCAGGAAGACAGGCCAGCCTCCTAGTTAGGAGTGGCAGGCAGAAGAGACCAGAAAAATGGAAAAATGAATGGATAGGCGAAAGTACAACATATATGGGTTGGCTAAACATTTCTGGAATTCTTAGTCACTGCAAAAGTACTCCACTTCTGATGCAATCCACTCGTCCCAGCACTTTTCCTTGTGAAAATAACAAGACAAAGACATCGTAAAGTTTTGGGCCAGCCACCCGAATTTTGTTTTTCCCGCCTGCAAAAAGTATTTTAGTAGCCAGAACAGAACTGACTTGAATTAAGACAAGATGGCAAATTTAGAACAGAACAGAAACTATATCTACATCCATGTTATTGACCGCTTCTGGGAATTTTTTGGCCCCACTTCATATGCTAATTTATACAATCTATCTATCTATCTATCTATCTATCTATCTATCTATCTATCTATCTATCTATCTATCTATCTATCTATCTATCTATCTATCTATCTATCTATCTATCTACAGTATCTGTTATATGGTGTCTTTCATATCTATCTGTCTGTCTGTCTATTATATAGTGCTCTTTCTATCTATCTATTTATCTACTATATAGTGCCTTCATTATCTATCTATTATTATGTTCAAATTGGAGTAATGCTAGGGAGATGCTGCATCCTGGGGATAAACATGGCCCTGGAAGGCGGTTTCCCTCTGTCCTTTCATAATACTGGCCTCCTGACCAAAAAAGGGAATAGCAACTGTCCATCCATGGCATCCATCTCAATTTATTTATTTAAATATATACTAGCCACAATACCTATTGAAGACATGTAATAAAATAATTTAAAATATTTGCTATCTCTTGCCCTATGTGTACTTTCAGTGCCTTCCCTCTGTATTCACAAACGTGTTCCCATAAAGCCTGCTTCTCAGACTCTGTAATTATTTTCGAGCCGTCATTCTTGCATACTGTCTGCTTTTATACTTGAGGTGACTCTCTGTGTGCCTCCTATGCCATTTCTGATCTCGTGGGTCTGACACTTGTACACTCGCACCAACCAAAGCCAAACTGACCAATCACATTGTCCCGAGGGACTGGACACACAGAATTAAGTATTTTATTTTAAAGTCTAAACAGATAGATAGATAGATAGATAGATAGATAGATAGATAGATAGATAGATAGATAGATAGATAGATAGATAGATAGAACTTTATTTGTTCTAACATATAACAAGACTAACATGTTGAAAACTGTTCTATAAATAAAGCTGAATGGAGGAAGAGGTGGAGTAAGGGAGGCTGTGGGGGAGGGGGATCGGGGACACCTGGTGCCTCATGTATAAACAGTGCGTACGCACAGAAATTTTTGCGTAAGAACTTTTCCACGTCCAAATCGCGATGTATAAAACCTACACTTGGCGTAAAGCCACGCACTTTTCCACGGTACCTCATACCTTGTCGTACGCAAGTTCTCCGCTCTGTTTTGCAGACTGGCGGCACCCGGCGTCAAAGCAATGCTACTGTTCCTGTGTGGTCCTTATTTTCCTGACGCGGCTTTATAAATACACTGAAACTAACAGCATATTGTTTATAGGTATAATGCATCTGATTGTAATTAACTTATAACAATATAATGGTCCAGGGAATAGCCATAGTATTCCAAATACCATAACTGCTTTAGCGTTGTTACTCTCACTGCACCTTCTTCTTCTTTCAACTGCTCCCTTTAGGAGTTGCCACAGCGGATCATCTTTTTCCATATTACTCTCACTGCAGCACTCGGAGTATTTATATGACTGTATCTGAGTGTGAATCACAGCAGAAGCTGATCGGAAAGAGAATTATCGGTATACAGCATCAGGCACACGCTACCTCAGCCACTGCAAAACGTTTTAAAGCCTTTCCTGTACAGACCTCGCGGTTCAAAAACAGTTTCATCCCAAGAACTATAAACGCACTCAATCATTGCTCCTTGTAGAACTGTTTGTAGTTATAAGTACAATCACCCCACTGTAAACTTGCACTACAGTTATAATATTGCACAACCGGAGCCACTTTATAAAGTGTGTATTTACATATGATGATGATATCATTTTTAAGATGGCTTAACATCTATTACAGAGCTGATTGTGTGGCAATCGGTTACTTGGAGAAAGAAAAGCAAGAACTGCATGGGCGGCCACGCCAATATATATTGAATATAAAACAGAAAGAGAAAATAACAACACAGCTAAAAACGCAGCAGCAAATTTCGACAAAAGTTAAATGCTTGTGACATGAGCACGAGGCGGCTTATGCAGTGTCCGCAATGGACGTGGCCATCCGCCGTGCATAAGCTACCTCACTGACATTGGCGGGCGAAGGAGCCACCGATTTTTTTTCTGCCCAGGGCCACCACAAGCCTAGAGCCGCTCCTGAGTACTGCTGCAATAAATCATTTCATCGATGGTCCTGCACAATCGCTGCGCTGTAAAACCCATGTTTAATAACGTGCTTTATCCCTTATCATCATGAAAATTATATCACGTATACATCTCAGTATTTTAGTTATTCAGAGAGCTGTAATATCACAAATGTAATGGATTCTGTGTCCAGTTGGAGGAAGAGAGCCGATTTAAGAAGCAAATAGAAGATCAAATACAAAACAAAGCATTTAACGTGCTACTTTAATTACGATATGATTTGAGAAACTGGTTAATTAAATGATTTTAAGATGACGTTTATGATGTTCTACTTTAATGACAAAATAAACTACATGATTAAAGTGGAAATTTCGAGATTGAAGTTGACATTTCGTGCTTTTTTTCCCCACTGTGTGCCTTTTGTTTCTCTTTACCCTAAAAAGCTTTCATATGACACTCAGACGGTAGGCTACGACTCACATTTTCACGACGACTGATATCTGAGCTTTCAAGTTTCTCCAACACGCTATGTCACTCGATCAACTTCCTTTTGTTGATTATACCACGGTTTAATTAAACAAATAGTATATTTTTCCTTTGCCTCCACTTGGTATTCACTGAAATTGTTATATTTTCCACTGTGTTTTTCCCGATGTCTTTTCACAGAAGGCTGAGCTTAAGGGTGATTTATATTGATTTGCATATTCAAAGAGGCGTAATTCTGGGAGGAGTTGGGGCATTACATAAAGCGCGTGCACGAGCGTTACTTTTCACGCTGATCAGGATTTATATAGCGGAAGAACGTGGAAGTTGGAGTACGCACAGATTCCTGCATCTGGATTTTTCTGTGCATAAGCACAATTCGGCTTTTCTGCTTACGCCATGTTATAGTGCGATTTCTACGCACGGCGTTATACATGAGGCCCCTGGAATGCTTCTGGGTGTAAAGCAGGTACTTCCACCACTAGGGGGAGTGCCGGTGGAAGATTGCCGGGAGGCACCTGGAGCACATCCAGGGAACTATAAAAGGGGCCACCTCCCTCCATTCAATGGCTGGAGTCGGGTGGAAGAGGACAGAGGAGAGGAGTGGAGGCGGACCTGAGAAGAGAAAAAGGCATTGTTGAGGGTGATTGGTGCTGCGGCACTGGGTTGTGTGTGTCATAATTGTAAATAGGACTTGTAAATAAACGCGTGTGGTGATATAACATCATGTCTAACTGTCTGTGTCCAGGCTGTTCCCCCCACTATATATATATACAGTATATACACTCACCTAAAGGATTAGGTCCATCCCTTCATGACCACCATGTACCCATCCTCTGATGGCTACTTCCAGCAGGATAATGCACCATGTCACAAAGCTCGAATCCTTTCAAATTGGTTTCTTGAACATGACAATGAGTTCACTGTACTAAAATGGCCCCCACAGTCACCAGATCTCTTTGGGATGTGGTGGAACGGGAGCTTCGTGCCCTGGATGTGCATCCCACAAATCTGCATCAACTGCAAGATGCTATCCTATCCATATGGGCCAACATTTCTAAAGAATGCTTTCAGCACCTTGTTGAATCAATGCCACATAGAATTAAGGCAGTTCTGAAGGCGAAAGGGGGTCAAACACCGTATTAGTATGGTGTTCCTAATAATCCTTTAGGTGAGTATATATATATATATATATATATACTAGCAGAATACCAGCCAGAGCGGAGAAGTAGTGTGTTAAAGAAGGTACAAAAAAGAAAAGGAAAAATTTTAAAAATAACGTAACATGATTGTTAATGTAATTGTTTTGTCATTGATATGAGTGTTGTTGTCATATCTATCTATTTATATATATATATATATATCTGGATGTGGTGGCAGCATCACAAAGTTATTTTCGTCTAGCTGCATCAGAAAATGTACCATGACATCTGACACACCTCCTTTTTAGTGTTTTCTCACAGCTTGGATTGCTGCTGTCATATACACACACACACATACACACACACACACACACACACACACACACACACAGACACACACACATACATACAAACATACATACATACATACACACACACACATATATATATATACATACCTATCTACATCATATATACACACACATACATACACACACACAAATTATATATATGTGTGTATGTATGTATGTGTGTGTGTGTGTGTATATATATATATACACATACATACATACATATATATACACATACATATACTTGTGTGTATGTTTGTATGTGTCTATATGTGTGTGTATAGCTTTGGTCACTGAGTGCAAGGGAAAAATAATAAAATATAGTCTATAACTTATTAAACAGTAAAACATTAACGTTTTAAGAAGTACAGGTACATTGAGCTGCAGTGGGTTGGCACCCTGCCCAGGATTGGTTCCTGCCTTGTGCCCTGTGTTGGCTGGGATTGGCTCCAGCAGACCCCCGTGACCCTGTATTCGGATTCAGCGGGTTAGAAAATGGATGGATGGAGGTACATTGAGCACTACTGGAGTGGTTGCAGGTAAACTACATTTTAAAGACTGTGTAACACAACAGGTAAGTAACTAACAGCAGCTAAAATGTATATGGATCATCTCTCGGTAGTAGATCCCTTTTGAAAGGCGCTACACGACGGCTGTGGTATAGAAATTACATTTTCTATGTGAACGTTCAAATTTGTGCCTCTGGTAATGTGCCTTACCGGCATTTAAAGAAAATTAGTTTTGTGTCCTCTGCAGTGTTAAGAGAGAAAGGCTTTGGTTTGGGATAAAAGGAAAAAAGGTGTAAAGAAAGGAAAGTTGCCTTTTTCTTTTATATAGTATATAAAATACCAGCTTCGCAGCAGAGAAGTAGTGTGTTAAAGAAGCAATGAAAAGAAAAGGAAACATTTTGAAAATAACGTAACCTGATTGTCAATGTAATTGTTTTGTCACTGTTGTAAGTGTTGTTGTCATATATATATATATATATATATATATATATATATATATATATATATATATATATATATATTTACACACACACATAAACATATATATATATACATATCTATACATATACACATATATACATACATATATATATCTACATATATACACACACATATATACACACACATATATAAGCATATATATACATATACATACATATCTACATATATACACACACAGCTATTTCGTATCAGTGCAATACGCTGTTTGTTAAAACGGTTGACTCCCGCTCTTACGTGCAATAACAAATCAAATCATTCAGTTGTCTTTGCTCATATGTCATTTTAGAGCTGGACGCCTGGCATCTTTTTTGGCCACAAGTTCGTTTCTGTTTGGTGTGAGGTTCTGTGTTGTGGAGATTCTCAGGATGGATTGCAGGTGCTCATCAGTGAGGCGACTCCTGTGTGCTGTTTTGTTAGTCTTTATCACTGAGAAGAGCTTCTCACACAGATATGTGCTACCAAACATGCACAAGGTTTGAGCCGCATGTAGACGGACTTTTTTTGTTCTTCAAAGTCACCAAAGCGCCGTGCAAACTCAGTGCGCAATAAGTCTAGCTTCGCAATAACTTGCAGCATCAAAAGGTAGACTTGATTAACGTGGTAAGTGTTCGGCAAGGCAGCTGAAGCGCTGCATTATGGGATCTGTAGTTTATTGTGTTACCAGCGCTTCATATACCCGGCATTAATAACAATAATACAGTATATAAAATGATCTCGGGCCGGATATAATTACGCCGGGCGGATGTGGCCCGCGCCCTTGAGTTTGACACATATGGACTAAATAGAACTTGAAAAGATATATTTTTCAAATGTGATCGCGCAATTCAGATAGAGTTGACGCAAGACTACAGCCTGCATGCCTCAATGAGTCATCCTCCCTCGCTCTTACTTTTTACCGCTCATCTAATGAATACACTGAGTATGGCTTTACCAAAACAATCATTGATGGCGAATAAAGTATCCATTATTCGAGTATGTAGAGCGGGATATATATATATACAAATATATATACCCGCGATCGCAGCGGAGAAGTAGTGTGTTAAAAAGGTAGAAAAGAAAAGGGAACATTTTAAAAATAACGTAACATGACTTTCAATATACAGTATTTGTTTTGTGAGTGTTACTGAGTGTTGCTGTCATCAAGGATTTGATTATCATTATTTCTTTCAATCAGGTTCGTATTTGTAGGATGTGTTGTGTTCAAGTTACATTCCGTGTTTGTCAATCGCTGTAAAGATGACAGGTTTCATTCATCGATTCGTTTCTTACTGCATCAATAAACAGCTCGTCTTCTTCTTTATCTGAGACCTGACACACTGCATGCACGGGTTTTTTACACTGTCTTCCTTTAGCGGACATTGACTTTTTCCACCGTGTGCTTTGTTTCCACAGTAGCTGCATTTATGAATATGCTTATCAGACGCTTCATATTTTTGCTGCCTTTTCAATTGTGTAATTCGGTTTTGTTCAGCTCTTTGGAACTGTTGCTTTTATCTGTGCACGCGCCAGTTCACGTGAGCCACTCGTGTACATGCATCGAAGGTTCCCAGCTGTGCTGGTGCCATCTCGTGCTATGTCCATGGCTGTATTTAATGTTACCTTAGTCCTGGCACTTAAAACTTTCTCTCGCAGTTTCGCTGAGTTTGTGCCAAACACCACGCTGACCATCTCATCTTCCTCTGCATAAGCACAGTCCTTAACCCGTGAATATTTAGTGGAGTTTGCTATTGGATTGCCGCTGACGGACGGCCTTATATGGGCAGGCACTAAATTACAAACGCCAGCGCAGCCTGTCTATGAACTTAATTTAAAGTGTAGGTTTACATCGTGCTTTGTTTCAAGTAGCAGAACTCATCAATATGGTTGTATATGTCACTCGCCGCTTCTTATTGTTTCGCTGCCTTCTCAATTATATGTTTTCTTCAGCGCTTTTTTGAGGTCTTCCTGATTTTCTATGTGCTGCGTGATTACGTGGGAGGCGTGATGATGTCACACGAAACTCCCCCACGGCGTTGAAGCTCATCTCCATTACAGTAAATGGAGAAAAACTGCTTCCAGTTATGACCATTACGCGTAGAATTTCGATATAAAACCTGCCCAACTTTTGTAAGGAAGCTGTAAGGAATGAACCTGCCAAATTTCAGCCTTCCACCCACACGGGAAGTTGGAGAATTAGTGATGAGTCAGTGAGTGAGTCAGTGAGTCAGTGAGTGAGTGAGTGAGTGAGTGAGGGCTTTGCCTTTTATTAGTATATATATATATATATATATATATAAAATATATATATATATATTATATGTATAGCAAAATACCTGCGCCTCGCAGCGGAGTAGTGTGTTAAAGAAGTAATGAAAAAGAAAAGGAAACCTTTTAATAATAACGTAACATGATTGACATTGTCATGAGTGTTGCTGTCATATATATTCCTGCCTAAATAAGTCACCTTCGCTTTGCTCTTACTTTGTTACCGTTCATTTAATCATGGCTAGTGGCGGAAAAATTATAAAATGGAAGGAGGATGGCTTTACCAAAACAATTATTGATGGCGAATCAATTATTCATAAAGCTTGAATTGGTGATCTGTTTTTCTGTGTTAACCTCATATTTTTCATACTTCTTCTCAAACTAAGGTGGTGCGAGGGTAAAATGAATCGGGTGCGCTGATCAATGTAATCGGTGTACAGTACCAGGAAATCATGCATTGACAAAAGCTTCCCTTTGCTTGTAATGCAAAGTGTGATTAAATGCATTATTTTTTAACGCGTTATGGAGCACATGCATCGAAGCTTCTCAGCTGTGCTTGTGCTAAGAAAAGGAAAGATTTTAAAAATAACGCAACACGATTGTCAATGTAACCTTTTTTAAGTAGTGCCTGGAGGATTCAGTGTGAAGAAACTCTAGAGACAGAGTGTGTATTAACTTGTGGATTTTTCTGTGAGTATTTGGTGGCAGTGTGACGAAGTTGCTTCGGAAGACGGCGTTAGCCGCGATGAGCTCAGCTCAGAGCAAAATGAGGTAAATGGGAGGGTGATGATGACGTGACTCCCCACCCGCCTTAACTGTCAATCCCCACAAACACAGTCTCGGAATTTGCATAAGCACACCCCTTCAACTGCAATTTTAACTTAGTTACAAAGTGATCAACGCTCTCGTTTATATCCTGCGTCCTCTCATTAAACTTGTATCCCGCATTCCCGTGGGCATGTGAAACGCCAGCAGTAGCCTGTCTATGAACTTAATTTAAAGTTTAGGTTTACACCTTGCTTTCTTTCCGAGGTAGCAACACTCATGAATATGGTAGTATATGTCACTCGCCGCTTCTTATTGTTTCGCTGCCTTCTCAATTATATAATGCATGTTTTCTTAAGCGCTTTTGGAGGTCTTCCTGGTTTTCTACGCACTGCGTTGACAGTCAGTTCACGTGATTACGTGGGAGGCGTGATGATGTCACACGAAACTCCGTCCCCACGTCATTGCAGCTCAACTCCATTACAGTTAATGGAGAAAAATACCTTCCAGTTATGACCATTAGGCGTAGAATTTCGAAATGAAACCTGCCCAACTTTTGTAAGTAAGCTGTAAGGAATGAGCCTGCCAAATTTCAGCCTTCTACCTACACAGGAAGTTGGAGAATTAGTGATGAGTGAGTGAGTGAGTGAGTGAGTGAGTGAGGGCTTTGCCTTTTATTAGTATATATAGATATATATATATATATATATATATTGTGAACGCTGACCCGGACACAGACAGACGGACATCATAATTTCACCACACACCGTTTATTTATACTAATATTTACAAGTTTACCGTGCAATCACACGCCAGTGCCACCAGCACTGATCCCCCAAAGTCCAGACCACACAGTCCTTTTGCCTTTCTTTCCTGGCCGCCTCCAGTCCTCACTCCAGCTCTGTCTTGCTTCCTCCCGACTCTCGCCTATGACTGGAGGGAGGCGGCCCCTTTTATGGGAACCGGATGGGCTCCAGCTGCTTCCTGGCACTCCTCCGCAGACACGCCCTTGTGTGGCGGAAGTGCCGGTTGCGCACCCGGAAGCCGTCCGGGTGTCCCCAGTCGTCTTCCCCCAGGAAGTGCTGGGCTCCAGGGCTGTTCAGGCAGCGGGGCGCCGCTTGGTGGTGGCCACGGGCCCCTACAGGGCTGGGCTTCCATGCTCCCTACCCGAGGCCACCAATGTAACCAGGGCGGGCACCCCTTGTGGTCTGGTGGAGGTACAGGTCCTCCTCCCGTCCGCCTGGGCGTCCCGGCCGGGCTCCTGCCTCGGCCGGATGTGGCAGATGATGGTCTGGAAGTGGAGCCGCCTGCCGGTGACCACGGGCCCCTACAGGGCTGGGCTTCCATGCCCTCTACCCGAGGCCACCAGCGTAACCAGGACGGACGCCCCCTCGTGGTCTGGTGGAGGTACAGGCCTTCCTCCGGTCTGCCAGGGCGTCCCGGCCGGGCTCCCACCCCCGCCGGCTGCCACTATATATATATATATATAGTGTTGGACACTGTGTGTGGGTGGGTTCCTTACCTGGCTTGGAAGCCAGCCAATTCGATAATGAGGAAGAAAGGCCAAGAACACCACACCTTGACCAGATAGCTGGCAGGAGATGGCCATGTGGAAATGGGTATGCTGGACTAGATTCTTTTCCCCTGTCACACCATTATACTGGCTGGGTAAAGATCTTCTGTCAGAGGATAGAAATCATCTCTTGCTCATTTCAGCTTTCACCAAATGCTGCTCGGACATACTTCAGCCTCCACAACTCTGAAGTGAATTAAGCAGGGTACCTAGGATAATAAAATTTTCATAATACTTCATAAGGATTTGACAGGTGGCCACACCTCTTGAGGAACCACTCACAAAACACAAGGAGCATGTCAGTGCAAGCATCCACACAAAGAAATCTCAAAGGAATATCTCTTGTGCTAGTTTTAATTGCACAACCTTAAGTTGCCTTTAAAGATAATATATTAAAGAGCTGTTTTAAATAAATACTTCTACAAAAATAAAGTATTAGGACAGAACCAACGGGCACTGGGGGAATGACTATTAAGGCTTCCATACCTTATAATACTAAAAATGTGATGTTTAACTCTCCCTGTATACACTGATGGATATGTAAAAAAGTTCCTAATTTCCACTTTAGTGATTTAGCAGCATCTTCAATTGGTTATTTAATCCTGAAGCTTTGTAGTATGTTTATTTTTTGTACAAGTTTATCTTGCAAAAAAGGCTTCTAAAACTTTTCATTTTGTAACCTTTTATGTGTATCATGCATAACTGTTTAACATGTCTAACCTGTTTAACTATTTATGAAAGACTTACTTCTAATAATTACAGCAACTTTTATATCTTTAGCAAAGATTATCATCAGATGAGACAGCCAAAATGACTCTGAAATCAGAAGTTATACAAAACTAATAAGACATAACCTCTGCAGTAAGTTTTTTTCTTCTTTGATCAATTCTTTCCTGCATTTGACCTAAACAACAACAAGTCCAGAAGTCAAAATAGTATTATCTGTGGTACTGTCTGCGCCAGGCTGAGCACTGAGTCACTTTGATTTACCGCCACTCCTTTGGCACAATTAGAGTGACATTTGGTGTTACAAAGAGTTACAGTGGTCACAGAGAGCAGCAAGACATCTGAGAAGTACATTATGATCCTGACAAAACCCTTAACCTTCCTGAAGTCATTTGATCTATCTTTTAGAGACTTTAGTACCTTTCAGTGAGTGACAATAAAACAAGAAAATGCTGGCAAATTAAATGAAGACAGAAGATTGGGGTCAAGGGCATCTGGAACATGTGATGCAGGACAATATTAGGGATGATCCTAAGACTGTTTACAAAGAACAATAGACTTAGTTGGAAGGATATGAACCTCGACAAAACAAGAAATGAAGCAGATCATCGTAGTGGGTAGTTTGGTGCTTGGCTAGCCAAGTCAAGTTTATTGTCATGAGTGCATAGTCCAATTAAATTCTTGCCTTCTTAGGATAGTTCATAACTAAATTGATTAATTAATAAAAAGCATACACAGCCTGCTGTATATTTATACAGTAGATTCAGAAAGAATTTAGGCCCCTTCACTTTCTGTATAATCTATTGAGTCATAGATTTCATTTTAAATGGATACAATTGTCATTTTGCCCATCAATTTACATTCAATAATTCATATTAACAAAAGTGAAAATGTTGTTTTTAGAAAGGATTACATTTTTTTTAAATCAAAAACTGAAACATTTCATTTCAAGTATGTAGACTCTTTGCTGTGGCACACCAAAGTGTGCTCAGGTGCCTCTTGTTTGGTTCAGTTCTCCTTGAGATTTGTCTAGAACTTGACTGGAGTCCACCTATGGCAACTTGATTTAATAGGACATCATTTAGAAACACTCATCCCAGTACAGTATATTCCTACATAAGAGTTGTACAGGATATGTGCGAGGGAAGTGTGACAGTGATAAGGTCTGCGGTAGAAGTGACAGATGAATTCAAGGTGGAGGTGGGATTACATCAGGGATCAGCTCTGAGCCCTTTCTTATTTGCAATGGTGATGGACAGATTGACAGACGAGATTAGACAGGAGTCCCCGTGGACTGTGATGTTTGCTGATGACATTGTGATCTGCAGTGAGAGTAGGGAGCAGATTGAGGAGACCCTGGAGAGATAGAATGCTCTAGGGAGGAAAGGAATGAAGGTTAGCAGGCACAAGACAGAATATATGTGTGTAAATGAGAGGGAGGTCAGTGGAATGGTGAGGATGCAGGGAGTAGAGTTGGCAAAGGTGAATGAGTTGAAATACTTGGGATCAACAGTACAGAGTAATGGGGATTGTGGAAGAGAGGTGAAAAAGTGAGTGCAGGCAGGGTGGAGAAGTGTCAGGAATGATTTGTGACAGATGGGTATCAGCAAGAATGAAAGGGAAGATCTACAGGATGGTAGTGAGACCAGCTATGTTATATGGGTTGGAGACGGTGGCACTGACCAGAAAGCAGAAGACAGAACTGGAGGTAGCAGAGTTAAAGATGCTAAGATTTGCACTGGGTGTGACAAGGAAGGACAGGATTAGAAATTAGTACATTCAGCTCAAGTTGGACGGTTGGGAGACAAAATCAGAGAGGCGAGATTGCTTTGGTTTGGACATGTGCAGAGGAGAGATGCTCAGTATACTGGGAGAAGGATGCTAAGGATAGAGCTTCCAGGGAAGAGGAAAAGAGGAAGGCCTACGAGAAGGTTCATGGATGTGGTGAGAGAGGACATGCAGCTTATGGGTGTAACAGAACAAGATGCAGAAGACAGAAAGATATGATCCACTGTGGCAACCCCTAACTGGAGCAGCCGAAAGAACAAGAAGAAGTCTTGACTCACTGTAGTAATTCCCTTCATTATTTTAATCACTTCAATCATGTCACCTCTTAATCTTCTTTTGCTTAAGCTGAAAAGGCACAGCACTTTTAATCTTTCCTCATAACTCATCCCCACAGTCCTATCAGCCCTGTTGCTCTTCTCTGGGCCTTTTCTAGCACTGCTATGTCGTTTTGTAGCCTGGAGACCAAAATTGCACACAGTACTACAGAGGAGGCCTCGCTAGTGCATTTAAAGCTTGTGCATAATCTCCTTGGACTGTATGCTATCCAAGCCCTTTCTGTAATGATTTAACAGATTAGAAATTATTTGCCAATCCACCTATATTGGTATCATCCACAAACTTAACCAGCTTGTTAGTTACATTCCTATCTAAATAATTTATATACATTAAAAATAGCAGCCGGCCCTAGCACTGACCCCTGCTGGACACCACTCTTAATATCAGCCAATTCTGATGAGGTTCCTTGCACCATCACCCAATGCTTACTGTGTCTGAGCCAACTCTTCATCCATCTAAAAACATCACCCTGAACTCCAACTTCTTTTAGTTTGATACCCAACCTCTTTGATGCTCAACCTCTCAATATGGCACAATATTAAATGCATTCTGAATGTGAAGATAAATACTATCATATGCTCCACTTTGATCATGTGTTGTTGCTTCCTCATAGAATTCCAGCATGTCAGTAAAACACAACCGCCCTCTTCTGAACCCATGCTGACTGTTCAGAAAAATTCCTGTAGTTGCTAAGTGTTGCTTAATCTTATCATTAACTAGCAAAATACCCGTGCTTCGCAGGGGAGAAGTAGTGTGTTAAAGAAGTTATGAAAAGAAAAGGAAACATTTTAAAAATAACATAACATGATTGTCAAAGTAATTGTTTTGTGTATTTGGCCGCAGCGTCACAAAGTTGTTTTCGTCTAGCTGCATCAGAAAATGTACCACGACGTCTGACACGCCTCCTTTTTACTGTTTTCTCACAGCTTGGATTGCTGCTGTCATAATGGGTTTGAGTCTACATATATACATACATATATATACTGTACACATACATATCTTCATATATATACATATATACATATCTATATATACACATATATACTGTATATACAAACCTATCTACATCATATATACACACACACAAATTATATATATGTGTGTGTGTGTATGTATGTGTGAGTATATATAATGTAGATAGGTGTGTGTGTGTATAGCTTTAGTCACTGAGTGCAAGGGAAAAATAATAAAAATGTAGTCTATAAGTTATTAAACATTAACGTTTTAGGAAGTAAAGCTACATTGAGCATTACTGGAGTGGCCGGGTAAACTACATTTTGAAAACGCTATCTATAGCTCAGGAGGAGGAGGAAAAAAATTAAAAGTGCTCACTTTGACTTAAGGCAGAAGTGCAGTCAGCTTCTCAAAGGCTAGAGTTTTGCAGGGCAGGAGACGCCACTTTTTGCTGACACGTTCATGTGATCAAAAGTCTCCATGCTCTTTGGAGGTCATTCATATATATCCATCCATTTCCTAACCCGCTGAATCCGAATACAGGGGTCTGCTGGAGCCAATCCCAGCCAACACAGGGCACAAGGCAGGAACCAATCCTGGGCAGGGTGCCAACCCACCACAGGACACACACAAACACACCCACACACCAAGCACACACTAGGGCCAATTTAGAATCACCAATCCACCTAACCTGCATGTCTTTGGATTGTGGGAGGAAACCGAGCGCCGGAGGAAACCCCGCAGACACGGGAGAACATGCAAACTCCACGCAGGGAGGACCCGGGAAGCGAACCCGGGTCACCTAACTGCGAGGCAGCAGCGCTACCACTGCGCCACCGTGCCGCCCATTCATAAATATATATATATATATATATATACACATACACAGTATATATATATATCTATATATATATATATATATATATATATATATATATATATATATATATATATATATATATATATATATATATATATATACTGCTCAAAAGAATTAAAGGAACACTTTTTAATCAGAGTATAGCATAAAGTCAATGAAACTTATGGGATGTTAATCTGGTCAGTTAAGTAGCAGAGGGGGTTGTTAATCAGTTTCAGCTGCTGTGGTGTTAATGAAATTAACAACAGATGCACTAGAGGGGCAACAATGAGATGACCCCCAAAACAGGAATGGTTTAACAGGTGGAGGCCACTGACATTTTTCCCTCCTCATCTTTTCTGACTGTTTCTTCACTAGTTTTGCATTTGGCTACAGTCAGTGTCACTACTGGTAGCATGAGGCGATACCTGGACCCTACAGAGGTTGCACAGGTAGTCCAACTTCTCCAGGATGGCACATCAATACGTGTCATTGCCAGAAGGTTTGCTGTGTCTCCCTGCACAGTCTCAAGGGCATGGAGAAGATTCTAGGAGACAAGCAGTTACTCTAGGAGAGCTGGAGAGGGCCATAGAAGGTCCATAACCCATCAGCAGGACCAGTATCTGCTCCTTTGGGCAAGGAGGAACAGGATGAGCACTGCCAGAGCCCTACAAAATGACCTCCAGCAGGCCACTGGTGTGAATGTCTCTGACCAAACAACCAGAAAGACTTCATGAGGGTGACCCAAGGGCCCCATGTCCTCTAATGGGCCCTGAGCTCACTGCCCAGCAGCATGCAGCTCGATTGGCATTCGCCATAGAATACCAGAATTGGCAGATGCACCACTGGTGCCCTGTGCTTTTTACAGATGAGAGCAGGTTCATCCTGATCACGTGACAGAAGTGAAAGGGTCTGGAGAAGCAATGGAGGATATTATGCTGCCTGTAACATCATTCAGCATGAGCAGTTTGGTGGTGGGTTAATGATTGTCTGGGGAGGCATATCCATGGAGGGTCACACAGACCGCTACAGGCTTGACAAAGGCACCTTGGCTGCCATTAGGTATCAGAATGAAATCCTTGGACCCATTGTCAGACCCTATGCTGGTACAGTGGCTCTTGGTGCACGACAATTCCTGGCCTCATGTGGTGAGAGTATGCAGGCAGTTCCTGGAGGATGAAGGAATTGATACCATTGACTGGCCACCACACTTTCCTGACCTAAATCCAATAGAACACCTCTGGGACATTATGTTTTGGTCAATCAATGCCACCAGGTTGCACCTCAGACTGTCCAGGAGCTCAGTGATGCCCTGGTCCAGATCTGGGAGGAGATCCCCCACAACACCATCTGTCATCTCATTATAAGCATGCACCGATGTTGTCAGGCATGTATACAAGAACACAGGGGCCATACAAAGTGCTGCGTACAATTTTGAGTTGCTGCAATTAAATTTTGGCAAAATGGACTGGCCTGCCACATAATTTTTTCACTCTGATTTTTGGGGCATCTTTGAATTCAGGGCTCTGTAGGTTGATCATTTTCATTTGCATCAAACGATGTGGCATCCTTTCATTCCTAACACATTACCCAGTCTATATCAGTATAGATATCCAGGAGGATTTCTTTTTCCCATTGAGATCTGATGTGTTTTCTGATATATATATAAAACTGATCACCCATTGGCCTTGCTCACTGAGCGCAAGGGAAAAAAAATAAAATGTAGTCTATAAGCTATTAAACAGTAAAATATTAACGTTTTAAGAAGTAAAGATACACTGAGTACCAGTGGAGTGGTTTCGGGTAAGCTACATTTTAAAGCCAGTATAACATAACAGGTAAATAGTACTAACAGCAGCTAAAATGTAAATGTAAAATGTCTCTTGGTAGTTGATCCCTTTTAAAAGGCGCTACACGAAGGCTGTGGTATAGAAATTACATTTTCTATGTGAACGTCCAAATTTCTGCCTGTGGTAATGTGCCTTACCGGCATTACCAGCAGTTAAAAGAAAATCATTTTTGTGTGCTCTGCAGCGTTAAGAGAGAAAGGCTTTGGTTTGGGATAAAAGGAAAAAAGGTGTAAAGAAAGGAAACTTGCCTTTTTCTTTAATATAACGTAGAGAGAGGTCTTCGCTGACAATATAGGCGTCGCGGTGGGTCTCGTGTAGACTGGAGAGACATGTGCCTTACCAGCATTACCACCAATAAAAAGAAAATAATTTTTGTGTCCTCTGCAGTGTTAAGAGAAAAAGGTGTTGGTTGGGGATAAAAGGAAAAAAAACGTAAAGAAAGGAAACTTGCCTTTTTCTTTAATATAATGTAGAGAGAGGTCTTCGCTGACGATATGAGCGTCGCGGTGGGTCTCGTGTAGACTGGAGAGACGGCCCTGCCATTAACTGTCCGGGATGGCACTGTCGGTCCTCCACTCCTGTGCGTGTCTTCATAATCCGACCTGACGACCTCATAATCGTATACGTGTAAAAGAAAGTGCAAAGCACCTTAATATTAGTTTGCCACGGTCTAGAAATGGGATCCCGTGTTTACAGTTGTCTGGGCTATAGCTCATGGGAACGGGGAAAAAAATTAAAAGTGTTTACTTTCACTTAAGGCAGAAGTGCAGTCAGCGTCTCAAAGGTTGGCACAGCTATGCTTGGCGACGCCAACTGCCTGACTTTTGTAGTATTTATGCAGTGCAGGAAACGCCACTTTTTTGCAGACATGTTCACGTGAGCAAAACTCTCTGCGCTCTTTACAGGTCTTGCTTTCTCTGCGCACTGCGCTCATACTCAGTTCATGTGAGCCGCTTGGAGTACATGCATCAAAGCTTCTGAGCTGTGCCTGTGCTATCTCGTGCATTATTTAATGTAAGCTAAGACCCTCCACTTAAAAGTTTCTCGCTACAGCAAGTTTAACTCCGTTACAAAGTGATCCAAAGTCTCGTTTATACCTCGTGTCTTCACATTAAACTTGTATCTCACGAATAAAGTATTCAGCGTTTTTCTTCAGCGCTCTTTGGGGGCTCTTCCTTCTTTTCTAGGTACTGCGGTCACAGTCAGTTCACGTGATTACATGGGAGGCGTGATGATGTCACACGTAGCTCTGCACCCCACGGCCATCGGGCTAACGTCCATTACAGTATATGGAGAAAAATAGGTTCCAGTTATGACCATTACGCGTAGAATTTCAAAATGAAACCTGCCCCACTTTTGTAATTAAGCTGTAAGGAATGAGCCTGCCAAATTGCAGCCTTCTACCTACATGGGAAGTTGGAGAATTAGTGATGAGTGAGTGAGTCAGTCAGTCAGTCAGTGAGTGAGTGAATGAGTCAGTGAGGGCTTTGCCTTTTATTAGTACAGATAATTCCCTCTTTTAATTTTCCTGTGATGCATGTTAAGCTCAATGGCCTATAGTTGCTTGGATCTGCCCTGTCACCCTTTTTATATAATGGGATGATATCTGCCACTTTCCTGTCCTTTGGAATCTCTCCAGTGCAAAGTGACTTCCTAAAAATATGTTTCAAGGGTTTATATCTGCACTCGCTAGCCTCCTTAAGAACTAAAAGGTAAATATTATCTGGTCCTGGTGATTTGTTTGATTTCTGCCTAGTTAATCTGAGTACCTCTACAATTTCAAAATCCTTCAGTACCTTCTTAGTAGTCCCATTTACCGCTGAGAGGTTATCAAGACCTCAGAAAAATGTAAGTTTAGTGTGTCCACTATTTCACTGTCTGTATCTTTTAATTCCCCTTTACTTATCCTGATGCACTTCATCTTTACTACTAAAATACTGAAAGAATCTCTTAGGGTCTTCTTTCGTCTTATCTGCTATATTCCTCTCTAACTGTCTTTTAGTCTCCTTACTATCCTTCTTAATGGTCATCAATTTACATTCAATAATTCATATTAACAAAAGTGAAAATGTTGTTTTTAGAAAGGATTACATTTTTTTTAAATCAAAAACTGAAACATTTCATTTCAAGTATGTAGACTCTTTGCTGTGGCACACCAAAGTGTGCTCAGGTGCCTCTTGTTTGGTTCAGTTCTCCTTGAGATTTGTCTAGAACTTGACTGGAGTCCACCTATGGCAACTTGATTTAATAGGACATCATTTAGAAACACTCATCCCAGTACAGTATATTCCTACATAAGAGTTGTACAGGATATGTGCGAGGGAAGTGTGACAGTGATAAGGTCTGCGGTAGAAGTGACAGATGAATTCAAGGTGGAGGTGGGATTACATCAGGGATCAGCTCTGAGCCCTTTCTTATTTGCAATGGTGATGGACAGATTGACAGACGAGATTAGACAGGAGTCCCCGTGGACTGTGATGTTTGCTGATGACATTGTGATCTGCAGTGAGAGTAGGGAGCAGATTGAGGAGACCCTAGAGAGATAGAATGCTCTAGGGAGGAAAGGAATGAAGGTTAGCAGGCACAAGATAGAATATATGTGTGTAAATGAGAGGGAGGTCAGTGGAATGGTGAGGATGCAGGGAGTAGAGTTGGCAAAGGTGAATGAGTTGAAATACTTGGGATCAACAGTACAGAGTAATGGGGATTGTGGAAGAGAGGTGAAAAAGTGAGTGCAGGCAGGGTGGAGAAGTGTCAGGAATGATTTGTGACAGCATGTATCAGCAAGAATGAAAGGGAAGATCTACAAGATGGTAGTGAGACCAGCTATGTTATATGGGTTGGAGACGGTGGCACTGACCAGAAAGCAGAAGACAGAACTGGAGGTAGCAGAGTTAAAGATGCTAAGATTTGCACTGGGTGTGACAAGGAAGGACAGGATTAGAAATTAGTACATTAGACGTTCAGCTCAAGTTGGACGGTTGGGAGACAAAATCAGAGAGGCGAGATTGC
Organism: Polypterus senegalus; assembly: GCF_016835505.1. Taxonomy (NCBI): domain Eukaryota; kingdom Metazoa; phylum Chordata; class Cladistia; order Polypteriformes; family Polypteridae; genus Polypterus; species Polypterus senegalus. The sequence continues at coordinate 142,627,850 of NC_053163.1, read as the reverse complement.
TTTGGTTTGGACATGTGCAGAGGAGAGATGCTCAGTATACTGGGAGAAGGATGCTAAGGATAGAGCTTCCAGGGAAGAGGAAAAGAGGAAGGCCTACGAGAAGGTTCATGGATTTGGTGAGAGAGGACATGCAGCTTATGGGTGTAACAGAACAAGATGCAGAAGACAGAAAGATATGATCCACTGTGGCAACCCCTAACTGGAGCAGCCGAAAGAACAAGAAGAAGTCTTGACTCACTGTAGTAATTCCCTTCATTATTTTAATCACTTCAATCATGTCACCTCTTAATCTTCTTTTGCTTAAGCTGAAAAGGCACAGCACTTTTAATCTTTCCTCATAACTCATCCCCACAGTCCTATCAGCCCTGTTGCTCTTCTCTGGGCCTTTTCTAGCACTGCTATGTCGTTTTTGTAGCCTGGAGACCAAAATTGCACACAGTACTACAGAGGAGGCCTCGCTAGTGCATTTAAAGCTTGTGCATAATCTCCTTGGACTGTATGCTATCCAAGCCCTTTCTGTAATGATTTAACAGATTAGAAATTATTTGCCAATCCACCTATATTGGTATCATCCACAAACTTAACCAGCTTGTTAGTTACATTCCTATCTAAATAATTTATATACATTTAAAAATAGCAGCCGGCCCTAGCACTGACCCCTGCTGGACACCACTCTTAATATCAGCCAATTCTGATGAGGTTCCTTGCACCATCACCCAATGCTTACTGTGTCTGAGCCAACTCTTCATCCATCTAAAAACATCACCCTGAACTCCAACTTCTTTTAGTTTGATACCCAACCTCTTTGATGCTCAACCTCTCAATATGGCACAATATTAAATGCATTCTGAATGTGAAGATAAATAATATCATATGCTCCACTTTGATCATGTGTTGTTGCTTCCTCATAGAATTCCAGCATGTCAGTAAAACACAACCGCCCTCTTCTGAACCCATGCTGACTGTTCAGAAAAATTCCTGTAGTTGCTAAGTGTTGCTTAATCTTATCATTAACTAGCAAAATACCCGTGCTTCGCAGCGGAGAAGTAGTGTGTTAAAGAAGTTATGAAAAAGAAAAGGAAACATTTTAAAAATAACATAACATGATTGTCAAAGTAATTGTTTTGTGTATTTGGCCGCAGCGTCACAAAGTTGTTTTCGTCTAGCTGCATCAGAAAATGTACCACGACGTCTGACACGCCTCCTTTTTACTGTTTTCTCACAGCTTGGATTGCTGCTGTCATAATGGGTTTGAGTCTACATATATACATACATATATATACTGTACACATACATATCTTCATATATATACATATATACATATCTATATATACACATATATACTGTATATACAAACCTATCTACATCATATATACACACACACAAATTATATATATGTGTGTGTGTGTATGTATGTGTGAGTATATATAATGTAGATAGGTGTGTGTGTGTATAGCTTTAGTCACTGAGTGCAAGGGAAAAATAATAAAAATGTAGTCTATAAGTTATTAAACATTAACGTTTTAGGAAGTAAAGCTACATTGAGCATTACTGGAGTGGCTTCGGGTAAACTACATTTTGAAAACGCTATCTATAGCTCAGGAGGAGGAGGAAAAAAATTAAAAGTGCTCACTTTGACTTAAGGCAGAAGTGCAGTCAGCTTCTCAAAGGCTAGAGTTTTGCAGGGCAGGAGACGCCACTTTTTGCTGACACGTTCATGTGATCAAAAGTCTCCACGCTCTTTGGAGGTCATTCATATATATCCATCCATTTCCTAACCTGCTGAATCCGAATACAGGGTCACGGGGGTCTGCTGGAGCCAATCCCAGCCAACACAGGGCACAAGGCAGGAACCAATCCTGGGCAGGGTGCCAACCCACCACAGGACACACACAAACACACCCACACACCAAGCACACACTAGGGCCAATTTAGAATCACCAATCCACCTAACCTGCATGTCTTTGGATTGTGGGAGGAAACCGGGCGCCGGAGGAAACCACGCAGACACGGGAGAACATGCAAACTCCACGCAGGGAGGACCGGAAGCGAACCCGGTCACCTAACTGCGAGGCAGCAGCGCTACCACTGCGTCACCGTGCAGCCATTCATATATATATATATATATATATATATACACATACACAGTATATATATATATCTATATATATATATATATATATATATATATATATATATATATATATATATATATATATATATATATATATAAATACTGCTCAAAAGAATTAAAGGAACACTTTTTAATCAGAGTATAGCATAAAGTCAATGAAACTTATGGGATGTTAATCTGGTCAGTTAAGTAGCAGAGGGGGTTGTTAATCAGTTTCAGCTGCTGTGGTGTTAATGAAATTAACAACAGATGCACTAGAGGGGCAACAATGAGATGACCCCCAAAACAGGAATGGTTTAACAGGTGGAGGCCACTGACATTTTCCCTCCTCATCTTTTCTGACTGTTTCTTCACTAGTTTTGCATTTGGCTACAGTCAGTGTCACTACTGGTAGCATGAGGCGATACCTGGACCCTACAGAGGTTGCACAGGTAGTCCAACTTCTCCAGGATGGCACATCAATACGTGTCATTGCCAGAAGGTTTGCTGTGTCTCCCTGCACAGTCTCAAGGGCATGGAGAAGATTCTAGGAGACAAGCAGTTACTCTAGGAGAGCTGGAGAGGGCCATAGAAGGTCCATAACCCATCAGCAGGACCAGTATCTGCTCCTTTGGGCAAGGAGGAACAGGATGAGCACTGCCAGAGCCCTACAAAATGACCTCCAGCAGGCCACTGGTGTGAATGTCTCTGACCAAACAACCAGAAAGACTTCATGAGGGTGACCCAAGGGCCCCATGTCCTCTAATGGGCCCTGAGCTCACTGCCCAGCAGCATGCAGCTCGATTGGCATTCGCCATAGAATACCAGAATTGGCAGATGCACCACTGGTGCCCTGTGCTTTACAGATGAGAGCAGGTTCATCCTGATCACGTGACAGAAGTGAAAGGGTCTGGAGAAGCAATGGAGGATATTATGCTGCCTGTAACATCATTCAGCATGAGCAGTTTGGTGGTGGGTTAATGATTGTCTGGGGAGGCATATCCATGGAGGGTCACACAGACCGCTACAGGCTTGACAAAGGCACCTTGGCTGCCATTAGGTATCAGAATGAAATCCTTGGACCCATTGTCAGACCCTATGCTGGTACAGTGGCTCTTGGTGCACGACAATTCCTGGCCTCATGTGGTGAGAGTATGCAGGCAGTTCCTGGAGGATGAAGGAATTGATACCATTGACTGGCCACCACACTTTCCTGACCTAAATCCAATAGAACACCTCTGGGACATTATGTTTTGGTCAATCAATGCCACCAGGTTGCACCTCAGACTGTCCAGGAGCTCAGTGATGCCCTGGTCCAGATCTGGGAGGAGATCCCCCACAACACCATCTGTCATCTCATTATAAGCATGCACCGATGTTGTCAGGCATGTATACAAGAACACAGGGGCCATACAAAGTGCTGCGTACAATTTTGAGTTGCTGCAATTAAATTTTGGCAAAATGGACTGGCCTGCCACATAATTTTTTCACTCTGATTTTTGGGGCATCTTTGAATTCAGGGCTCTGTAGGTTGATCATTTTCATTTGCATCAAACGATGTGGCATCCTTTCATTCCTAACACATTACCCAGTCTATATCAGTATAGATATCCAGGAGGATTTCTTTTTCCCATTGAGATCTGATGTGTTTTCTGATATATATATAAAACTGATCACCCATTGGCCTTGCTCACTGAGCAAGGGAAAAAAATAAAATGTAGTCTATAAGCTATTAAACAGTAAAATATTAACGTTTTAAGAAGTAAAGATACACTGAGTACCAGTGGAGTGGTTTCGGGTAAGCTACATTTTAAAGCCAGTATAACATAACAGGTAAATAGTACTAACAGCAGCTAAAATGTAAATGTAAAATGTCTCTTGGTAGTTGATCCCTTTTAAAAGGGCTACACGAAGGCTGTGGTATAGAAATTACATTTTCTATGTGAACGTCCAAATTTCTGCCTGTGGTAATGTGCCTTACCGGCATTACCAGCAGTTAAAAGAAAATCATTTTTGTGTGCTCTGCAGCGTTAAGAGAGAAAGGCTTTGGTTTGGGATAAAAGGAAAAAAGGTGTAAAGAAAGGAAACTTGCCTTTTTCTTTAATATAACGTAGAGAGAGGTCTTCGCTGACAATATAGGCGTCGCGGTGGGTCTCGTGTAGACTGGAGAGACATGTGCCTTACCAGCATTACCACCAATAAAAAGAAAATAATTTTTGTGTCCTCTGCAGTGTTAAGAGAAAAAGGTGTTGGTTGGGGATAAAAGGAAAAAAAACGTAAAGAAAGGAAACTTGCCTTTTCTTTAATATAATGTAGAGAGGTCTTCGCTGACGATATGAGCGCCGCGTGGGTCTCGTGTAGACTGGAGAGACGGCCCTGCCATTAACTGTCCGGGATGGCACTGTCGGTCCTCCACTCCTGTGCGTGTCTTCATAATCCGACCTGACGACCTCATAATCGTATACGTGTAAAAGAAAGTGCAAAGCACCTTAATATTAGTTTGCCGCGGTCTAGAAATGGGATCCCGTGTTTACAGTTGTCTGGGCTATAGCTCATGGGAACGGGGAAAAAAATGAAAAGTGTTTACTTTCACTTAAGGCAGAAGTGCAGTCAGCGTCTCAAAGGTTGGCACAGCTATGCGCGCGCGCACGCCAACTGCCTGACTTTTGTAGTATTTATGCAGTGCAGGAAACGCCACTTTTTTGCAGACATGTTCACGTGAGCAAAACTCTCTGCGCTCTTTAGAGGTCTTGCTTTCTCTGCGCACTGCGCTCATACTCAGTTCATGTGAGCCGCTTGGAGTACATGCATCAAAGCTTCTGAGCTGTGCCTGTGCTATCTCGTGCATTATTTAATGTAAGCTAAGACCCTCCACTTAAAAGTTTCTCGCTACAGCAAGTTTAACTCCGTTACAAAGTGATCCAAAGTCTCGTTTATACCTCGTGTCTTCACATTAAACTTGTATCTCGCGAATAAAGTATTCAGCGTTTTTCTTCAGCGCTTTTGGGGGCTCTTCCTTCTTTTCTAGGTACTGCGGTCACAGTCAGTTCACGTGATTACATGGGAGGCGTGATGATGTCACACGTAGCTCTGCACCCCACGGCCATCGGGCTAACGTCCATTACAGTATATGGAGAAAAATAGGTTCCAGTTATGACCATTACGCGTAGAATTTCAAAATGAAACCTGCCCCACTTTTGTAATTAAGCTGTAAGGAATGAGCCTGCCAAATTGCAGCCTTCTACCTACATGGGAAGTTGGAGAATTAGTGATGAGTGAGTGAGTCAGTCAGTCAGTCAGTGAGTGAGTGAATGAGTCAGTGAGGGCTTTGCCTTTTATTAGTACAGATAATTCCCTCTTTTAATTTTTCCTGTGATGCATGTTAAGCTCAATGGCCTATAGTTGCTTGGATCTGCCCTGTCACCCTTTTTATATAATGGGATAATATCTGCCACTTTCCTGTCCTTTGGAATCTCTCCAGTGCAAAGTGACTTCCTAAAAATATGTTTCAAGGGTTTATATCTGCACTCGCTAGCCTCCTTAAGAACTAAAAGGTAAATATTATCTGGTCCTGGTGATTTGTTTGATTTCTGCCTAGTTAATCTGAGTACCTCTACAATTTCAAAATCCTTCAGTACCTTCTTAGTAGTCCCATTTACCGCTGAGAGGTTATCAAGACCTCAGAAAAATGTAAGTTTAGTGTGTCCACTATTTCACTGTCTGTATCTTTTAATTCCCCTTTACTTATCCTGATGCACTTCATCTTTACTACTAAAATACTGAAAGAATCTCTTAGGGCCTTCTTTCATCTTATCTGCTATATTCCTCTCTAACTGTCTTTTAGTCTCCTTACTATCCTTCTTAATGGTTGCCCTCATGTTCTTATACGCCCCACGATTCACTTTGGAGTTTTTAGTCTAATATGCCTTATAAAGCTGCTTTTTCCTTTGCAGCTTCTTTCTTTAACTCTTCATTAACCCACTGTGGAGTTTGTATTTTTTTTTATTTCCTATTAATTCTAAATTTAGGTATGTACCTGTCCTGCATTACACGTAAAACATTTTTAAACCTGTTCCAGTGCTCATCAACTGTCTCCACACAAAAGCTTATCCTAGTCTATCCTCCTTAGACTTTGTTGCATTTCTGATCAAAATTTGCCCTACCAAAGTTAAACTTAACAATTTTAGTCTTTGCATCCGCATTCTTACAAAACACTGAGAACTGTATTATATTATGGTCACTTGACCCTAGTGGTTCAATCACCTCTACACCGTCAATTCTATCTTGATTATTACAAAATACTAAATCCAGAGACACTTCACCCTAGTGTTGGTGCTTTAACATACTGTGTTAAACAACAGTCACTGATTGTTTCCTTGGGCAGAACTCTAAGCAGTATAAGTGGCAAAGAATAGCCTAATAGCCCATGTTGAACCATGGTGGTGCAGGTAAAGGGGGACTGGTCAGAATTGAGGTAAAAATGAATGCAGTCAAATACAGAGAGGTTCTTAAAGAAAACCTGCTCCAGATTGACCAGTCTGGGGCGAAGGTTCAACTTTTAACGTGACAATGGCACAAAGTGTATTGCCAAGACAATGCTGGAGAGGCTTACTGTCTTTGAGTGGACTGCACAAAAGCCCAAAATTAAACACCCAAAGATGTGTGAAGGGACCTAAAAATGGCAGTTTACAGATGCTTCTAAATCTAACAAAGCTTTGAAAGAATCTATCAAGAAGACTGGAATGAACTTTTCAAAGCTTGTAGAGATTTGCCCAAGAATACTTGAAACTCTACTTGCTGTCAAAGGGGTTTCTATAAAGGTCTAACTTAAGTGCCTGTATACTTGTATGAATGAGAGATTTCAGCTTTTGATTTTTAACACATTTGCAAACCTTTCTGAAAACATGTCTTCACTGAGTCATTATGGGTTATTGAGTTTCGACTGGTGTGCACAAATAGCACAATTACCCATTTAAAATAAAATCTACAACACAATAAAGTGTGCAGAAAGTGATGTGTCTGAAAACTTTATACATTGTATAAACATTATTTGAATTCTTATGACATTCTTATGCTCAACAACCTTACCACTTGTGGGTAGAAACTGTCCTGAATCTATTGGTGCGAGTGCCAATGGCCCTGAAAGGAGGAGTAGGAATGCTGACTGCACAGGATGGCTGAACTCTTTAATTATCTTGTTTGTGTTTCCAAAACTGTGAGTGTTGTGTATATCCTGAAGAGAAGGCGGCTCAGTGCCAGTATATTCTGTGCCACCTACACCACCCTCTACAAGTGAGGTGCCAATAGCTTCCTCATACTTTAGTTATCAATGAAAGATGCCAACTGGCCACAGCTCAGTTATGATTATAGGACTTATAGGACATGGTCAGGATTTGTTTATGACAATGAATTTGAAATTATGCAGCTTTCACTGTCAGTTTTAACCTGCTTTTTTATTATAACTGGGTGCTCTGAGAATGTGATAAATAAAATGACTTGACTAAAAGCCTACTAATATCCAGCTTCATTAGTAATGAATCATTACTTGAAAATGCCCAACTCCATCAAGTACTCTTCTTGTGTGTTTGAAGTGCTTTACACAAGGCGTTTATGTGGGTAAACCTATAACCATGGAGTGGTAGACTAGCTCCTATACTGCAGTGATCTTTAAAGCTAAGAGCTCAGTATAGGCCCCTTGTTTTTTCCAACACAAATGGAAGAGGGCAAATTTAAGTAGAAAAAGATCAGGGGCCTCATGTATAAACGGTGCGTACGCACAGAAATGTTGCGTAAGAACTTTTCCATGTTCAAATCGCGATGTATAAAACCTACACTTGGCGTAAAGCCACGCACTTTTCCACGGTACCTCATGCCTTGTTGTACGCAAGTTCTCCGCTCGGTTTTGCAGACTGGCGGCACCCAGCGTCAAAGCAATGCTACTGTTCCTGTGTGGTTACTCATTATTTTCCTGAAGCGGCTTTATAAATACACTGAAACTAACCGCATATTGTTTATTAGTGTAACGCATCTGATTGTAATTAACTTGTAACAATATAATGGTCCAGGGAACAGCCATAGTATTCCAAATACCATAACTGCTTTAGTGTTGTTACTCTCACTTCTTCTTCTTCTTCTTCTTTCAGCTCCTCCCGTTAGGATTTGCCACAGCGGATCATCTTTTTCCATATTACTCTCACTGCACGACTCGGAGTATTTACATCACTGTATCTGAGTGTGAATCACAGCAGCAGCTGATCGGAAAGAGAATTATCGGTATACAGCTTCAAGGACACTCTGTCTCAGCCACTGCAAAATGTTTTAAAGCCTTTCCTGTACAGACCTCGCGGTTCAGAAACAGTTCCATCCCAAGAACTTTAAATGCACTCAATCAATTGCACCTTGTAGAACTGTTTGTACTTATAAGTACAATCACCCCACTGTAAACTTGCACAACAGTTATAATATCGCACAACCTGAGACACTTTATAAAGCGCGTATTTACATATGATGACGATATCATTTTTAAGGTGAAATGCAGCAAAATATGTTTATTAAATTATACAGATAAAACTTTAACTTCATTTAAATAATCTATATTCTTCACTGGGAGTGTCGTTAAGGATAGAATATTTAAACATGTACTACGAAGATATTTCAATGTTCCTTAAACGTTTTGAAGAATCGGCGCTAAGCTTACAGATGGCTTAACTTCTATTACAGAGCTGATTGTGTGGCGATCGGTTACTTGGGGAAAGAAAAGCACTGACTGCAGTGACGGCTACGCCAATATATATTGAATATAACACAGAAAGAGAAAATAACAACACACCTAAAAACTCAGCGACAAATTTCGGCAAAAGTTAAACGCTTGTGTCATGAGCACGAGGCGGCTATGCAGTGTCTGCAACGGACGAGACCATCCACTGTGCATAAGCTACTTTACTGACATTGGCGGGCAAAGGAGCCACTGATTCTTCCTCTGCCCAGTGCCACCACAAGCCTAGAGCCGCCCCTGAGTACTGGTGCAATAAATTATTTAATCGAAGTGAAAAAAATGTTTAATAACGTGCTTTAATTCCTATCATCATGAAAATGATATCACATATACATCTCAGTATTTTAATTATTCAGAGAGCTGTAATATCACGAATGTAATTGATTCTGTGTCCAGTTGGAGGAAGAGAGCCGGTTTAAGAAGCAAGTAGTGATTCACACTCATAGAGCACATAGAAGATCAAATACAAAACAAAGCATTTAACGTGCTACTTTAATTACGATGTGATTTGAGAAACTGGTTAATTAAATGATTTTAAGATGACGTTTATGATGTTCTACTTTAATGACAAAATAAACTACGTGATTAAAGTGGAAATGTCGAGATTGAAGTTGACATTTCGTGCTTTTTCCCCACTGTGTGCCTTTTTTTCTCTGTACCCTAATTAACTTTCATATGACACTCAGACAGTGGGCTACAACTCGGCTTTTCACGGCGACTTTGATATGTGACTTCTTTTTTATTTCCGGCACTGTGCGATTTTGTGAACGTGAGCTTTCAAGTTTCTCCAACACGCTATGTCACTCGATCAACTTCCTTTTGTTGATTATACCACGGTTTATTTGAACAAATAGTATGTTTTTCCTTTGCCTCCACTTGGTATTCACTGAAATTCTTATATTTCCCCCGTGCTTTTCCCATTGTCTTTTCACAGAAGGCTGAGCTTAAGGGCAATTTATATTGATTTGCATATTCAAAGAGGCGTAATTCTGGGAGGAGTTCGGGCGTTACATAAAGCGCGTGTACGAGCGTTAGTTTTCACGCTGATCGGGATTTATGTAGCGGAAGAACGTGGAAGTTGGAGTACGCACAGATTCCTGCATCCTGCAAAAGCACATTTCGGCTTTTGTGCTTACGCCACGTTATAGTGCGAGTTCTACGCACGGCGTTATACATGAGGCCCCAGGAGATTATATTAAATGTACCCAAAATAAATGTGTAAAGATTGGTACTGGAAGATATAAATGTACTGTCGTCAAAACCAAAAGCAAAGCTGTAAATCAAAGTCAGAAGTCATAGCTAAAGTATCTTCACTCGGAAAACAGAGACAAAAAAAATTTGCAAGCAGAGCGTCCAATAATGTATCTGCTATCTTGGATAGCAGGAAGTACATCTTGCAAGTCTTTAAAATCACAGGTTTGAAATCTCTCAGCAACTCCTACTGAGTAATGATGACTTTTGTTTCTTTGCACGTGTGTCATAGACAAAGACTCCAGCCAGTACTGTGGGTTTTCAAGTATCACGTACTAAACTACACTATATTACAACCACTGGACGATGTACTGTGTACTCCCACCCAAATTTCAAACAAGATATCCTTTCTTGTCCTAAGCCTTTTTATTTATACAGACACAGCTGGCTGAATCTTTTCACGCATCAGTTTGCTGTTGGGTTTTCTTCTGTTATCATATTATCTTTGCCTTATACTTTTTTACAAAGTTCACTTCATATTCCACAACTACTTATTTTCTGTTTTAACCAATTCATTTTTTGGGAAGCATAATCCTTTCTTTGGCAGAAACACTAAGTGACAAAATAGAGAAAAAGGACTCTTGAAAGAAAAGAAATAAACAAAACAAATATGACATAAAGCACATCAGTCTGTCCACTTCATAACCCTCACAGTCTGATATGGGGGCAGGGTGAGCTCAAGCCTGAACCACCCCTGGACTGAACATCAGCAAAGCAATAACCCCAACTTTAATCTGCATATCAGCTTGTCATAGAGGATACTATTGTAGGCAGTGGTCAGGGTGGACAAGGAAAAGAGGTGGTATTCAAGTCTAGAGAACAGAGGTTGGGGCATGGAGTTTAGGAATGATGGCTAGACGAGGGGCTCCTCTTGATACAATTCCCAGAAGACAGCAGTCATATGGCATTACGATACAAAGAGGTGGCCAGCATCACATACTAGTGAGCACCAGCTGTTCTTTGATTTTTCTATTTTACGTTCTGGGTTTAGTTTATTAGATTCTTGCTCTTTTGGTTACAACTTTCAACTGCTTGCCCGACTACCCTCTATCTCTCTATTCCATTATTAAAAATAAATGGAAGTAAGCACATGTGTTTTATCAAATATTATTTTGATTATTTTGTTATTACTTCTATTTGTTGCAGTGTTCTGTTTGTTTTATATTTATGTAACATTGTGGTGTTTATTAATAGTTTTGTTATTTTGTGTTGTGTTAAGAATATACACAGCTTCATTTGTTATCTGCTCTGTTACATAGTTGTAGGACTTCGGAAGGCAGGGTCATCTGATAAAGATGCTTGGGCCTGCAATCACAACAAATATGTAAGGCAAGAACCTCAAACAGCAAACCATTAAGTCACTAAGTTAAGTTTTCATACACTTTCCTTCATTTTTTATTTTTAAGAGTTTTTTTAATAAGTTTGGACACTGAGAAAAGCGCTATATAAATGTAATGAATTATTATTATTATTATTATGGTTCCCCAGTTTGCACTGGCTTATAAAACATCACAATAATGATGCCACAACAAACCAGGACTGAAGCCATGTCCCTAACAATGATACCAATGGCAATGAAAGTCAAAATGGTGACACCTTCAGAGAAATCAAAATGGTAGAGTAGTAAATGCAATAAATAAATAAAATTCCCTGAAGTACAAATTAAGAAACTAATAACACAATTGTGTGTTCTTTAACCTTAAAAAACATAACTAACCCATTAAATATTGACAGAAAAATGATTTAGTGCAGAAAAGATGAAATGAATCGTGACACTCAGTGCCCATATAAAGCTATACATTCTCAAACCCATCAACTCCAGTTGCAAACCTGCTGCACTCACTATACCACTTCCTTCCTCTTTTGTTGTGCTGAGGGGCTCAGAATTAACATGCCAAGTATGACAGACCAAGCGACCCTATCCACTGCAATGGCCACCAGCTCCCTCAGGGACATAGAGTTGCTAAGAAATGGAATCCTTTGGAACTACCTGAATTTTAGTATTAATTACTCGTAATAACATAGAAGGATGTTTAACTAAGTCACAATGGCAGAGAAATAAAAAGGCACACAATGTTGGGCTTTTGATGGTCTAACATGATTTCATGTGAACCATGAAATACCTAATTATCTTAATAAAATAACTGTAGAGATGGATAAAGATGGAAAAAATGACAAAAACATTTGTAAAAGCCTGTGTGTCCATCTGACTACAGTATAACAAATTCTTTACAAATTTAATTCAGTACTTGGTGATGTCAGCATCCTGAAGAGCTCATGGCAGGACTGCAGTATGCAATGCCGAATCCTGGGATACCAGCAAAGGTTGCAAAGAAATCTCCTGCATTTTCCAAAGTTTCTGTTCATGTGTCTTCGATAAGAAAAACAGGAATAATGTTTTCGGAAGGTTGCCATGGAGGATACCACTGCTCCCAAAAACGAACATTGCTGCATGCTTCAAGATTACAAAAGGGTTCCTGGTGATTACATAATGCTGAAAAAAAGCTGAAATCTTTTGGCAAATATATGCAATGTTTCAAGGGAAACAAAACATGAACACCAAACCCAAAACCTCATGGTAGAGAAATCATTATGGTTTAGGGCTGCTTTGATGTCTCGGGGTCAGGATTGCTTACTCACAAAGAGAAACAGGAATTTATAATTACATCAAGAGATTTTTAATATTAAAAAGTTTTTCTTCTCACAAAGAACTATGGAATAAAATATTAAGTAGTATGGTAGAAAGTAAGTCTTAAAGATGCATTAAAACTCAACTTGATGTTATTTTGGAGAATCTGGAAGAATAGAGTTGACAAGCTTGTTGGGTAGAATAGTCTTTACCCAAAGTCTGAGAGCAGTTGGATGATGTAACAAGACAATGAATTGAAACTCAGGCAGAGATCAACAACAGGATGGCTTGAACAGGAGAAAATTTAAGTTCTAGAATTGAAAAGACAGAGTCCAGACCTCAGCCCAATGAAGATGCTATGGCCTGACTTGAAGAGAGCTGCTCACACAAGCAATCCAAGAAATTTCAATAATTTGAAACAGTTTTGTAAGGAGAAATGGTCTACAATGTCCTCCTAATTGTTGTGAACATCAGTTTAGAAGCTACACAAAACTTTTGATATTGATTATTCAAGCTAAAGACATTCTACCTTTTACAAAAGACGAGTATTCACAAAACAATATGTTAAATATTGGGAAGTACAATTTTTTCTCTTTTACATTTATTTTATGTAGCAAAACAAATACAGTAACAGAATTCAGTCAAAGATGCAATCAACAGTAACAACCTTGTTTTCCAAAAAAGAAAAGAAAAACAATAAAAATCATCAAAAAACGCACACACACACACAGGATCCTTCACAGGACAGTAGCCCGACCATCAAGGAAGGAGAACCATTCCTTTAAATCAGTAGGATTGAAGAAAAATGGAAGAGACTTTTATAGGAAACACATACATCAGAGCCACATGCAGGCTGTGCAGTGTGCCTGCTTAGGGGCACTGTCACATTGAAAATGAAGTGATGGCAATTTCTGATACCATGATACTGACAGTGTTCATGATGCAAACAGTGTGAGGTTAGCCATGCCTTGTTCACATCTCTTATTTGTTGTTTTGTTGTTTCCTGTGGCCAGTAAAAGCAAACAAAAAAGTCATCACGGTTTTTCTGTCAATTGTTATTCAGTAAACAAGTTAGTTAATGTGGTGAAACCTGTGGTACTGCAGAGAGGACTACAATTCCCAGCAGTCAGTAGGAGAAAACTTTGATCAGTGTGCACCTTAAAAGGAAATAGAATGGAGCTGTAGCAGTCTTTCACACACAGTCTCTAAAAGCCCTGTAACCTTATACATATTTTCCAACAATTTTCAGTTGCAGACTTCATTCACATAACTGGATCGCAGCATGCTCCTCTGACTACTAGTCTTGTAGTATGAGATACATAGTGACTCATTCCAACCAGTCTGCTACCCTCCCTAACAACATTTGTGAGTTGAGAAACAATGAGCCCTTAGCTAGATGTAAAATGCATATAATGTAGCCATGAGAAATAAATAACATGGGTTATTTATTTGTAATAGGCGAAAGGGAGACTCATCTGTCTGAGGTCTCGTGCAGTTGAACTCGTCATACCTGGAAAGTATTCATACAGCAGTAACTTTGTCAAGAAGTATGCCATTGGCTGTCAGTATGCTTTGGAAATGTGGAATTGTCCTAGAAAATCATCACAGAGTTGTTTAATTTGACATGCACTGTGATTTATTTTATTTAGTTTGATACCCTAAACTGACAAGATCAGGAAGTGATGTTGTCAAGTCTGACATCCCCTTAGACTAGAAGCTGGGTTACTATATGTGCCACTCACTTATGTGAATATGGGCTACTAAAAGTGGCTGTTCCATGTGATGCTAATCAGAAGGGGTAAACTCTTTAACCTAGAATTACTACAACTACAAATTACAGTTTCATCCAAACAACTCACTATTGCTTTGAAAATAGACAGTGCAACATCCTTTTTGCCTTCCTAAACACATCTGCCCACTCTCTGGCTGTGGACAGAGATAAGGCCTCACTAACTCCCAAATCATTCTAATTATCTGTAATTTCAACATTCAAGCACTTATTCCACAATCACCCAGCCCTCAGTTCCATGTCACAGAGATACTGAAACCTATCCTGGGTACAAGACAGGAATTAAATTTGGACTCGTCACCAGTCCCTTAATAGCCACACTTAATCACACACTCCCAATACACTAACACATGTTCAGTTTCACTCTTTAGACACCATGTCGTTAATTTCCATTTTTAAGTTCATAGTGGTTGTCAGAAGTAGAAACAAGTGTAAGTCAAGAAAGTCATCTTGTTATCCATAGCACACACTAAGGATGCCAAGAGACCTAACAGATTGCCTTTGCACTATAAGGCAGCAAACACTTTCTTTTAATTAGTTTTATATTACCTCATCTCACAATAGGAATGTTGTTTTGTTTTTATTTTGAATACATAAAGCTATGTTTTTAATTGCATTCATGACATTTGAAGTGTGCCATCTGGTCAAACATCACATTCTGCAGTGGTTGATCACATCACCTTTAAAGCTACAATTATGAAACTGACGCAGAAGTGACACCTGGCAAAAAGTTGGGTAAAGTGGAGTTACTGATGAAAGAAAGAAACATGTCTGAATCAGTGATATCTTCAAGTAAACACCATCTTTCAAAATATGCTGAAATTTTATGAGAAATGTGTAAAAAATCACATCTGATAAAGAATACAGACAGAAAGAAAACAAAAGAAAATACAATCAGATAAAATCCTTTAACATAGCATGTAAGCAACCATACATATTTTAGTAGCAGCACACCTGCAAATGCCCTCAGGATGAATAATTAAAATACAATAAATGCTGTGAAAAAATAAAATACACTGGTAAAAAAAAAACCTTTTGAGAAATCATACACCTTAGGAAGCTATACCGGGCAGTTCTAGAAACTGTTCAGAATGGCCATCTATTCCATCAAACTGTGCAATGAAGAAAATACTATACATTTAATCTGTCTGGAGCACATTCACTGCAAGCACACATATGCTACCTACTCTGGCAATATTAATACAAAAGGATCCCCAACTCCCAAATGATGGAATATCTACCCATTCCTTTATTGGAACCTGTTTTATATTTAGGCATTCAGAGATGATCAAGCCAGAAACCAAATGTGAATGGAGTGCTAATCTACTGAGCAGCACACAAACTCACTCATCCCCCACACTCACACTCACTCAGTCGCACTGGGTCAATTAATCTAAACTGTTTTAACACTGGAGGAATCTTGAGAAAACCCACATAGACATGAGGATAATATGCAAGATACACACAGAAGGTCACCAGGCTGGATATTTAACACAGGTGCCACTCTTCCAAAGAACATGTTTAAACACAGCTGTAAGAGAGGTAAGCATAATCTGTCTTTATCATACACTCCTTAAGTGAGCTGGTAGCTTGGTTTTCTTTATTTCATAACACCAATGGCAGTCTTGTTAAGGCACCAATAATGAAACTCTCTTTATAGCATTGGTGGACATTGTTTTGACACCACATGTGCAAGAAGAAAAGAGGAGGACCAGGAAATTAAATATAGTTGAAAACAAAGCACAGGTCAGACTCAAATACAGTAAATCAAGCTTCTTCGTCATGCTGAAAAAGGAATTCAAAACATCAAAGTCAAGGAACAAAAGGTAAAGTCACATGTCAAAAAATTAGTAAGTAAATTTTCAAAGTAGCTATAATATTCACACACACTAAAGTCTCCATGGCTTAGAAATGGTATCATGTCAACAGCAACTCCCATTCACATCATAGCAACAGGACTTTAAAATGGCAACATCCGTAAAAAAACAAAATGGTATCACAGGAAAAACACCACAGGAGAAAATCTTTAAGACAATCAAACAACTTTAAACTAAGAAAATAACTATCTTTGAATTATTTGATATTTAAGGCATTTAACGCTAACAAAGACATTTTAAAAAATTAATAAAGCCTAGGGAAATTTGCCAGTTCAAATCCTGTTACTGCCAGAAAGAATCCTACTCCTTTGGGCCCTTGAACAAGGCTCTTAGCCTGAAAATTGCTTCAAGGGCACTGAAAAATGGCTGGCCCTGCACTCTAACCTCCAAAGGTCATGAGAAAAGACAAATTTTGGGGATTAAAAAAGTGTATCAAATCAAATAAAAAAAAAATCACAAAATAAAGTGCATCCGGAAAGTATTCACAGCGCATCACTTTTTCCACATTTTGTTATGTTACAGCCTTATTCCAAAATGGAATAAATTCATTTTTTTCCTCAGAATTCTACACACAACACCCCATAATGACAATGTAAAAAAAGTTTAGTTGAGATTTTTGCAAATTTATTAAAAAAAAAAACTTTGAGAAAGTACATGTACATAAGTAATAACAGCCTTTGCCATGAAGCTCAAAATTGAGCTCAGGTGCATCCTGTTTCCCCGATCATCCTTGAGATGTTTCTGCAGCTTAATTGGAGTCCACCTGTGGTAAATTCAGTTGATTGGACATTATTTGGAAAGGCACACACTTGTACATAGAAGAAGAAGTTCGAAACCACCAGGACTCTTCCTAGAGCTGGCCGGCTATCTAAACTGAGTGAACAGGGGAGAAGGGCCTTAGTCAGGAAGGTGACCAAGAACCCGATGGTCACTCTGTCAGAGCTCCAGAGGTCCTCTGTGGAGAGAGGGGAACCTTTCAGAAGGACATCCATCTCTGCAGCAATCCACCAATCAGGCCTGTATGGTAGAGTGGCCAGACGGAAGCCACTCCTTAGTAGAAGGCACATGGCCTGGAGTTTGCCAAAAGGCACCTGAAGGACTCTCAGACCATGAGAAACACAATTCTCTGGTCTGATGAGACAAAGATTGAACTCTTTGGTGTGAATGCCAGGCATCACGTTTGGAGGAAACCAGACACCGCTCATCACCAGGCCAATACCATCCCTACAGTGAAGCATGGTGGTGGCAGCATCATGCTGTGGGGATGTTTTTCAGCGGCAGGAACTGGGAGACTAGTCAGGATAAAGGGAAAGATGACTGCAGCAATGTACAGAAACATCCTAGATGAAAACCTGCTCCAGAGCGCTCTTGACCTCAGACTGGGGTGACGGTTCATCTTTCAGCAGGACAAGGACCCTAAGCACACAGCCAAGATATCAAAGGAGTGGCTTCAGGACAACTCTGTGAATGTCCTTGAGTGGCCCAGCCAGAGCCCAGACTTGAATCCGATTGAACATCTCTGGAGAGATCTTAAAATGGCTGTGCACCGATGCTTCCCATCCAACCTGATGGAGGTTGCTGCAAAGAGGAATGGCGAAACTGGCCAAGGATAGGTGTGCCAAGCTTGTGGCATCATATTCAAAAAGACGTGAGGCTGTAATTGCTGCCAAAGGTGCATCGACAAAGTATTGAGCAAAGGCTGTGAATACTTATGTACGTGTGATTTCTCAGTTTTTTTTATTTTTAATAAATTTGCAAAAACCTCAAGTAAACTTTTTTCACGTTGTCATTATGGGGAGTTGTGTGTAGAATTCTGAGGAAAAAAATGAATTTATTCCATTTTTTCAATAAGGCTGTAACATAACAAAATGTGGAAAAAGTGATACGCTGTGAATACTTTCCGGATGCACTGAATATGCAGCTACAATTTAACAGGAAAAATTTTTGATGCAGCAAGTTAAAATTGTTATTACAATACTACAGTATATAGCTTCTTTATTATTCCTCTGCAGTTCTCACAAACCTTTCTTTTCCATGTCTCAAACGTTCCTTTAGAAGACAGCTCACAGAATTTCTTCCATGCACCTCTCTGCCTGCCTGTCACTGCTGTACCTGTACTTCCATCTGTACTCAACATGCCACATATGTACATAGTAGAACTAAGTTCTCCAAAACAACTCATTTCCTCCTATCTAATTTTATACTTACAACACTGGAATTCTAGCTGTCCGGCACATTTTTTACAAACGCCGCACTGGCTACCTTAGGAGCGGTATGCTCTGTGAGAATGAAGCATGGCTGATGAAGGAAAAACATGAAACAGAGATGAGAATAATGAGGTGGATGTGTGGAGTGTTATGGAGTGAGAGGAAGATGAATACCAAGTGAAAGACCTCATGTGGTGAAAAGAGAAAAGAAACAGACTATGGAAGTTTGGACATATGGAGTGAGAGAATGATTGGGAAAAAAGGTACACTAAGATAGAGGTGTAGGGGATGAGGCCCAGCGGGAGGCCAAAGAAGATGTGGTTAAAGATGGTGTCAGATGACATAACCCCAAAAGATGACCAGACTGCTAGATAGAGAGAGAGAGGAGAGGCTAGGAGCATTGCCACATCCACCACATGACAAACCAACCTAGGATCCCAGATTAGGACCTGAGTGCAGCCATGCAATGAATGACACCTCAGCACCACACAAGTTCAGATGGAACGGAACCAATGTGAGGTTTTTTATGGTGGCTGGAGTGTCAATTCCACTACCAACCCCCAGGTTTTACCATGCAGGTCGATGGGTCTACATACAGATTAATGTCCTACCCAGGACGGAGAAATTATGTTAAGGGCCTTGCTCAAGGGTCCAACAGAGTAGAGTCTCTTTTGGCACTTACAGGATTCAAATTGGCAACCTTCCAATTGCCAGTGCAAATGCCTAGCTTCAGAGCCACCACTCTGCCCCACTGCTAGATAGTAACAGCAAAATTCTGGGGAGCAATTGGGAAATCTGGTATCATTCATACAAAGTAGTATCATCTCTATAAAACCTTTGCTGTTAAGTCTCTATAATTTTAATGATATATTTTTCTTAATTCTTAATAAATAAATTTGTAGGAGTAAAGTTGGACAGTTTAACATCTGTGGCAGAGCGACGGGCATTAAACAAACTCCTGTCAATCATGAAGAATCCACTACATCCACTGAACAGTGTCATTTCCAGGCAGAGGAGTAGCTTCAGTGACAGATTTTTGTCACTGTCTTGCTCCACTGACAGACTGAGGAGATCGTTCCTCCCCCACACTATGCGACTCTTCAATTCCATCCGGGGGAGTAAATGCGAACATTACTTAGAAAGTTATTGTCTGCTGGTTAGTTAGTTAGTTAGTATACTGCTGCTGGATTATGTGAATTTCCCCTTGGGATTAATAAAGTATCTATCTATCTATCTATCTATCTATCTATCTATCTATCTATCTATCTATCTATCTATCTATCTATCTATCTATCTATCTATCTATCTTAAAAACAAAGAACGTTCTGTATGACTTCCTCTTCTTGTAAGTTAACTAATAGAGGACAAAAAAATCACTTCTCTGCAAATACATGGAAAAGGAAAGCAATTATGTAAGCATATATAAGACTGAACTGACTAAATAAAGATTATTATTGTAAGTAACTCACATCACCTGCAGCTAAATGGTGTTTGAACTAATTAATAACACTGGAAAGCCGCAGCTGCCCTAACTGATATTAACACAGGATGGGTTTAGAAATGGACAGTGGCATCGAGATGTAGGGGGGCTTCAGTGGCCCCTGATCTTTCTATCCCATATACTGTATAAATGAACAATCACTTGCATGCCTCTGATCTTCTTGCTTATCATGTGCCATTTGTATTCCTGTTAAACAATAAAATCAGCTCCTTTTCATGTTTTTACTTATTTGTATAATTTTAACAAATCACTCTGTTTTATCTAATATTATCAGGTAGATTTCAGTTGCTTTTATCATTTCAAATGGTAACAGTGACTGCAATTTTATGCTATTGGTCATTTTGTGTTATTAGTTATTTTAAATTGTTAATCATTGGATTTTACTCTATTGGGTATACTTTCAAAAAAATGTTATGTTTACAAAAATGAAACATCAATTATTCACAGACCCTCTTCATCTGAATTTTTAATCTGCTGTGTATGAAACCCAGTGAGCCACCATTGCCTCTTTGTGCTCCAATTTTAACTCCATTCTAAAGTGTTGTTACAATTTCATTCTACAGTATTATGACTATTGCTTCTGAGTATGATTCATTGTAACAAAATATTTAATAAACAAAAATGTAATTTTGGATGAAATACATAAAACGTGAAATTCTCCAACTTTCACATAATTTAACTTAGTTACTGAATGCACCTGAATGATATGCCATTTGTGTATTTTCTAATTGTCTATCCTTTTAAATTGTATTTTTTTCTTATCTTCTTGTAAAGCACTTTCAGCTGTATATTCTGTATGAAATAAATGTTGCTGCTTTTCTGATAAAATTCCAACCACACATTTACTGCTCACAAATTCGTTGTCTTCACTGCTTTTGCATATTATGTGTTTCATATTTAGACTGACACATTATTGTCCTTCCTCCCATTCATTTTTTGAGCCCCTGTTTCCCATTACAAAGTCACAGTGAGCTACAGATTATCATGATAGAAACAGTCAGCTAGGAAGGGCCAGTCCTGAACTGGATATTAGCATATGACATAGAGCTTGTGCGTTAGTAATATTAGTCACAAGGCAGAAACCAACCCTGGAAGGGATGTCAGTCCTATGCAGGTCACACTTAACCAAGCAGTTAAGGGTTTCCTATTAATATAATTTTTGGAAATATGAACAATAAGAAAACAAGCTAGCATGTTCTTTCATAAAGCCCCCCTTTTCACAGATAACAAGTCTGTTTTTAGAAGATAATTAGTATTTACGGAATGGTTTGCCTCCATTTGAAAACTCAAGGAGCAATTGATTCTCAAGGATGACTCATGATGTATATAGCATTTGGGGTGCGAAGTTACTAAGAAGTTATGAAATTCCAGCTTATTAAAATGCCCGTGGTATTACGTTTTGAACTCCTGCAGATGTAAGGTGTGCTAAGGGAGTGGCTCATTGCAGACAAGCCCGTACGGAATGTTCTACTAACTACATCAGCACAGTCTCTAGCAATATCCAGAGGAATGCTTGTAAAATAGATGAACTAAAAGAGATACAATAAAAAACAATGAAATAGATGCAATAAGCAAATTGGGTCACTATATTACTACAATAAAGATTTGGTGCTTTTTTTATAATTTACTTACAGCATATACAGGGCCATTGAGTTTTAAGAGATAATAAAAAAATTCTTAATATTATTTGTTTTTTCATTTATTCATTATCTATTCACCAATACCATGACTGATTCCAGTTTAAAAGTGGTAAATTCTCATTTCGCCTACATTATTAATGATGGTCCATCTGAAAATTATTACAATAAAAAAAAAAGATTTTTAGAACAGTCAGAATAGCAAAGATGCACAAAAGATGAGATGACTTTTAAAGTGTGCTAAAAAGCATATTGATTTACCTATTAACAGTGCATTCAATCTCGACATTGCATTTTCAAAATTTATTTTCCCCAAATCATCTGTATAAAAACATCTATCAAATTTTCTTCAGTTGCTTTCCTTTAGCTTCATGTGAGATGAGACCAGGCCGACCCCAGGTCTTTTTGATGCCCTTGGTGAAGTTGTAAATGCCACTCCCCAGGTCAATTGTATAACCCTTTCTATGTCAAAACAGTGCCATAAATGTAGGATTATTACGATTTTATCCATTGCTACGGCATTACTTATATAACAGTTTGCTAATAAACTGTTAGTTTAAAACTGCTTTATTTATACAAATTCATGTTGGCATTTTATGTGGACTCTTGTGTATAAATTTGTTTCAATCAGTTCCACAATTCTTGGTAAATGATACCAAAAACTAGCAACTTACTGAAGGTATTAAGTAAACTAATTTAACTTTTGATTTAGCACTTTAAAAGGAAATATATTTTATGTACAAAATATGTAACTTTAATTATAATAATATATAAATATAACAACATAACATAATACAGGCAAAAAGATTAATTTATTGATAGAAGTTTAATTTTACAACAAAAATACCACTTTCAAGAAGTAAATAATAATTATAATAATATCATAGCAGCTCAGAACCAAGCACTCAACACCAGCTACCACCAGCAGAACATCTTCAAACAGCCAGCACAAGCATCTGGGGGTACAAATACCAGATAAATACTATAAACATCAACTAGAAAAAGGTCATACACATTAATGATATCAACATCATGTGGGATGTTCCAATAGTTACTAATAGAATCATCCTTATTAATCGTCCTGAAATAGTGCTGCATGACAAGAAGGAGAAAACCTGCCTGTTGATCGACATAGCCGTTCCAGATGATTCGAAAAACCTTTTTAAGGAAACTGAAAAGATCAGTAAATATAAAGACCTGGAAATCAAGATCAGCAGGGTGTGGAATTGTAAGATAAGAACAATACAAATGATAATAGGAGCATTAGGTACACTTAAGAAAGGAATTGATCAAAATTTAAGAATTCTCCCGGGTCATCCATCAAATAGTGAAGTGTAGAAATCACACTAATGGATACTGCACACATTCTTCAAAAACTACTTGGCAAAACGCTTTGATCTCTCCAGTAAAACAGTCAATTCTAGAAAAGACAAAGCAATTTTTTTAAATAATGTTTCATATCTTCACACTTATAAAAGTACACACCACTGAAAAAATAGCTTTTTCTTGACTTCATTTTTACAACTCAGAAGCAATTTCTTTAAAATAAATTGTTTGAGTTAGTTTATTCTCCACTGATAAGGCAGCAGAGAAATAGATGAAAAATACAAATATATACATATATATACATATAGATAGATAGATAGATAGATAGATAGATAGATAGATAGATAGATAGATAGATAGATAGATAGATAGATAGATACTTTATTTCTCCCAAGGGGAAATTCACATACTCCAGCAGCAGCATATTGATAAAAAAAATATATATAAAATTAAAGATTGATACATACATATTGTGTATTTTACAAAATATTTACAGTTCAGTGCACTCACAAACCCCAGTGCCTCCAGCACCGATTCCCCCAATGTCCAAGCCACACAGTCCTGTGCCTCTCTTTCTCCTGGCCACCTCCAGTCCTCACTCCAGCTCCATCCTCTTCCACCCGACTTCCGCCAATGACTGGAGGGAGGCGGCCCCTTTTATAGGAACCTGGATGGGCTCCAGCTGCTTCCCGGCAATCGCCCGCGGACACACCGCTACAGGGCAGGGCTTTCAAGCCCTCTACCCGAGGCCTCCAGCATAACCAGGACGGACGGCCCCTCTCGGTCTGGAGGAGGCACAAGCCCTCATCTGGTCCTCCTGGGCGTCCCGGCCGGGGACCACACAGGATATACCGGCATCGGGGCGCCGCCTGGCGGTGGCCACGGGTCCCTACATATATATTGTGAGAGGTTGCCCAAACACCATCAGACAAACACCAGCTGCTTATAAAACACACGTTTATTTACACAACAAATGTCCCAACACAGTCCCGCACAGCAGACAGTGCTCCCACAACAAACACCTCTGACACGAGCCTCTCTAATGTCTGTGGGCTGCCTTTCTTCAACTTGTCGCTGGAGCTCGGTTCACCTCCAGCTCCCGAATCTCGCGCTTTGACTGTAGCCCCATTTATAGTCACCTGGACATACTCCAGATGCTCGCTGACATTCTTCCAGCGGCACTTCCTGGTGTGGCGAAAGTGCCGCATGAGCACCCGAAAGCACTCTGGTCTTTGCTAGAAGGTCCTTCCTCCACCTGGTTAAGTGTAGATCTCCCAGGCTTTATGAGGCTTGGGGCACCCTCTGGTGGTAGCCATGGGCCCCCACGGGTTTGAGCCTCCCTGCTACTTCCCCGTGGTCCCCTTGCTATCCAGGGCCCAGGGAAAATATAGATCTCCTTCCAGGTGACCCGGCTGGGTCTGCCCCCCAGCATCCTTCCAAAATATATACATGCATATACATATATATATATATATATATATATATATATATATATATATATTGTGAACTTGGTCCGGACACAGACAGGCGGAAATCTTGTTTCAAAACACCCCACGTTTATTTACAATATTTACAAGAATAATTATGGTCACAAAGACCCCAGTTCATTGGTCACACAGACCCAGTCACGTGCACAAACCCCCAAACACAGTCCTGGCCACAATGCCTTGTCTTCGGGCCGCCTCCACAGCTCCTCTTGCCTCGTCCTCCTTCTACCCGACTCTAGCCTCGAATGAATGGAGACGGCCCCTTTTATACAGGACCCGGATGAGCCCCAGGTGTTCCCGGCAATCCTCTTCTGGCCACGCCCCAGCGTGGAGGAAGTGCCGGCTGTCCTCCTGGCTGCTCTCCGGGCGCCGTCATAAATCTTCCCCAGCACTTCCTGGTGTGGCAGAAGTGCTGGGGTAACAGGTCCCCAAGGCACTGGGGTACCTCATGGCGGTGACCACGGGCCCCTACAGGGAAAGGCTTCCATGCCCTTGACCCGTGGCCCCCAAAGCAACCCGGAAGGCAAACCCCACGTGATCCAGGCAGGGCTCTGACCCTCTTCCGGTCCCTCCTGGCGCCCGGCGGTCATGGCCCCTGGCATCCCTGACAATATATATATATATATATATATATATATATATATAAAATAGCAAAATACCCGTGCTTCGCAGCGGCAAAGTACTGCCTTAAAATTTTTATTAAGAAGAAAATTTAACCTTTTTATACTGAGAGAAAATATACCAATAATTTATTTGTTAAGGATCTCTTTGTATACCACATTGTGAGTTCAGCCCTCCGGTTGTAATATGACCAAGCTGTACGCTGAGCTTACTCTTGAGCATGCAACGTACAGTTGGCCAAGTGAACAGTAAACTTGTTTCAAATCTCACATCTTGGATTTCTGTTGTCATAATCGGTTTGAGTTTCATGGTTTGTTTCAATTACGACAGTATTTGTAGGACTTGTGTTGAAGAGACATTCGGCATCTGTCAAGCGTTGTAAGTATACAACCGGGTTCATCGATAACTTCACTTCCAGTTTTTGAGAGTTTAAACATTCATAAACATCAAAGTGTCAACTACTGAAAACGTCACCTGTCAATCTAAGATGTTTAAGAGACATTGGCGGTTGTCGAAAGGTGTAAAATATTTGGCCATTTCGGTACACTTGAAAGAGACAACTGAACAATTCAGCGGCAGCCATCAACTCACATGCAGAATGCATAGGTGAAGAACTTAAGCATTTCACTCTTCTAGTGCTCCTGTGTAGTATAATTATCTCCTGTACCGTCATCAGTCCACACCTTGAACCTGTCCCAGTCATTCAATACATAAGACACAATGTTCCTCCAGATATCAAGAGTGAGCCTGATATGGCCGTGCAATATGTAACAAAGAGAATGGAAAAGGTAGGTGCCATCTCCGGGCATGGAAACCACTCAGTAAGTGACAGTTCTTTGATCGATGGTGATCACCTCAATAGACATGTTAATAGGGGTACGGATGGAATGAGAAAGGAAACGGGTACCTAAACAATGTAAAGTAAGTCTAAAATACCTGCACAATAACTATAATCGTAATAAACAAACAATAAAACAGAGGAGAAGCCATGGATAAAATAAAAAGGCTGTAGTTATCAGCAGGGAGACGTGAATCCCGTGGCAAAGCAAGGAAGGGAATGTAGAGACCAGAGCGACAGATGGCCTTATATAGGCAGGCAGCCAAAAACGTGGGAGGCGTTGGGATGGGGAATCCAACGGTGCCTCACACAGTGACCGAGCTGCAGGCTATGGACGTATATATGTACGTAAATAGGCTTCAGTTAGCGTTGGGAACCCGCGTACCAAATTTCTTTAGAGATTGGGGCCATAAGTAACAAAGACTGTTGAAAAGTTCAATATGGCGGCCGACAGTAGCATCATACCACCGAAATAAGTATGTACATTGGTTTCGGTTAGCACAGGGAAGCCGCCTACCAAATTTCATGAAGATGGGGACATAAATAAAAAAGTTCAACATGGCGGATGTTGTCGAACGTTATGACCGTTACGCGTAGAATTTCGAAATGAAACCTGCTTAACTTTTGTAAGTAAGCTGTAAGGAATGAGCCTGCCAAATTTCAGCCTTCTACCTACACGGGAAGTTGGAGAATTAACGACGTTGGAAAGTTCAATATGGCGGCTGACAGTGGCGTCATACCACTGAAATAAGTACTTACATTGTTTTCGGTTAGTGCAGGGAAGCTTCCTACCAAATTTCGTGAAGATGGGGCCATAAATAAGAAAGTTCAACATGGCGGACGTTGTTGACCGTTATGACCGTTACGTGTAGAATTTCGAAATGAAACCTGTTTAACTTTTGTAAGTAAGCTGTAAGGAATGAGCCTGCCAAATTTCAGCCTTCTACGTACACGGGAAGTTGGAGAATTAGTGACATTGGAAAGTTCAATATGGCGGCCGACAGTGGCGTCATACCACCGAAATAAGTACGTACATCAGTTTCGGTTAGCGCAGGGAAGCCACCTACCAAATTTTGTGAAAATGGGGTCAGCCTTCTACCTACATGGGAAGTTGGAAAATTAGTGACGTTGGAAAGTTCAATATGGCGGCCGACAGTGCCGTCAAACCATTGAAATAAGTACGTACATCGGTTTCGGTTAGCATAGGGAAGCCAAATACCAAATTTCGTGAAGATGGGGCTATAAATAAGAAAGTTCAACATGGCGGACGTTGTTGACCGTTATTGATCGTTTTGACCGTTACGTGTACAATTTCGAAATGAAACCTGCTTAACTTTTGTAAGGAAGCTGCCAAATTTCAGCCTTCTACCTACACGGGAACTTGGAGAATTAGTGATGAGTCAGTGAGTGAGTGAGTAAGTCAGTCAGTCAGTGAGAGCTTTGCCTTTTATTGGTATATATATATATATATATATATATATTGTGGTGGATTGCCGCCATTTTACTCCGGCCCTCACCCCCAGGCCGCCAGGAGGAGCTCGCCCCAAAAGCATGATCAGGCCCCGAGTTCCAACAGGGCATCATGGACTATGTAGTGTTTATACACAACCCTGCTGGATACCTTGGGGGCCACCAGGCGTCGCTGTAGGGGGGCTCGTAGGCTCTTATGTGCCCTATGACCCGGGAGTGCGTCACGGTCACGTGACAGGAAAAAACGATGTGCTCCCGGGTTGAAGAAAAGGACTTTTTACCCTGAACCGGAAGGAATAAGGACTTGTGGACTGTTGGGCAGGAACACATCCGGGTCAGGGAGTATAAAAGGACCATGGGAACTCCCAGACAATGAGCTGAGCTGGGTGGTAGGAGGGCAACGCGTCTGGGTGAGGAGGATTGTGATTATAGATTTATTATTGTAGTATTGTGATTAATTTATGAGTAGTGTGGAGTGGAGGGTGGTTGGTGCACGTTATTATTATAATAAAAAGAATAATTGTGGCACTTTTACCAGGTGTTTGACGTGGTACCTGAGGGTTCAAGGGAGCACTACTGCCCCCTACTGCCCCCTAGTATATACAGTGGTGTGAAAAACTATTTGCCCCATTCCTGATTTCTTATTCTTTTGCATGTTTGTCACACAAAATGTTTCTGATCATCAAACACACTTAACCATTAGTCAAATATAACACAAGTAAACACAAAATGCAGTTTTTAAATGATGGTTTTATTATTTAGGAGAAAAAATCCAAACCTACATGGCCCTGTGTGAAAAAGTAATTGCCTCCTTGTTAAAAAATAACCTAACTGGTGTATCACACCTGAGTTCAATTTCGTAGCCACCCCCAGGCCTGATTACTGCCACACCTGTTTCAATCAAGAAATCACTTAAATAGGAGCTGCCTGACACAGAGAAGTAGACCAAAAGCACCTCAAAAGCTAGACATCATGCCAAGATCCAAAGAAATTCAGGAACAAATGAGAACAGAAGTAATTGAGATCTATCAGTCTGGTAAAGGTTATAAAGCCATTTCTAAAGCTTTGGGACTCCAGCGAACCACAGTGAGAGCCATTATCCACAAATGGCAAAAACATGGAACAGTGGTGAACCTTCCCACGAGTGGCGGCCGACCAAAATTACCCCAAGAGTGCAGAGACGACTCATCCGAGAGGTCACAAAAGACCCCAGGACAACGTCTAAAGAACTGCAGGCCTCACTTGCCTCAATTAAGGTCAGTGTTCATGACTCCACCATAAGAAAGAGACTGGGCAAAACGGCATGCATGGCAGATTTCCAGGACGCAAACGACTGTTAAGCAAAAAGAACATTAGGGCTCCTCTCAATTTTGCTAAGAAACATCTCAATGATTGCCAAGACTTTTGGGAAAATACCTTGAGGACTGATGAGACAAAAGTTGAACTTTTTGAAAGGCAAATGTCCTGTTACATCTGGCGTAAAAGGAACACAACATTTCAGAAAAGAACATCATACCAACAGTAAAATATGGTGGTGGTAGTGTGATGGTCTGGGGTTGTTTTGCTGCTTCAGGACCTGGAAGGCTTGCTGTGATAGATGGAACCATGAATTCTACTGTCTACCAAAAAATCCTGAAGGAGAATGTCCGGCCATCTGTTCATCAACTCAAGCTGAAGCGATCTTGGGTGCTGCAACAGGACAATGACCCAAAACACACCAGCAAACTTACCTCTGAATGGCTGAAGAAAAACAAAATGAAGACTTTGGAGTGGCCTAGTCAAAGTCCTGACTTAAATCCAATTGAGATGCTATGGCATGACCTTCAAAAGGCGGTTCATGCTAGAAAACCCTCAAATAAAGCTGAATTACAACAATTCTGCAAAGATGAGTGGGCCAAAAGTCCTCCAGAGCGCTGTAAAAGACTCATTGCAAGTTATCGCAAACGCTTGATTGCAGTTATTGCTGCTAAGGGTGGCCCAACCAGTTATTAGGTTCAGGGGGCAATTACTTTTTCACACAGGGCCATGTAGGTTTGGATTTTTTTCTCTAAATAATAAAAACCATCATTTAAAAACTGCATTTTGTGTTAAGAGACGGCACGGTGGTGCAGTGGTAGCGCTGCTGCCTCGCAGTTAGGAAACCTGGGTTCGCTTCCCGGGTCCTCCCTGCGTGGAGTTTGCATGTTTTCCCCGTGTCTGCGTGGGTTTCCTCCAGGCGCTCCGGTTTCCTCCCACAATCCAAAGACATGCAGGTTAGGTGGATTGGTGATTCTAAATTGGCCCTAGTGTGTGCTTGGTTTGTGGGTGTGTTTGTGTGTGTCCTGTGGTGGGTTGGCACCCTGCCCAGGATTAGTTCCTGCCTTGTGCCAGTTGTGTTGGCTGGGATTGGCTCCAGCGGACCCCCGTGACCCTATTTGGATTCAGCGGGTTAAACAACGGATGGATGGATTTTGTGTTTTCTTGTGTTATATTTGACTAATGGTTAAATGTGTTTGATGATCAGAAACATTTTGTGTGACAAACATGCAAAAGAATAAGAAATCAGGAAGGGGGCAAATAGTTTTTCACACCAGTGTATATATATATATATATATATATATATATATATATATATATATATATATATATATATTACATTTTTATTTTAAAACTTCAGTAAAAGCAATATTTTGAATGAACTTTTCTTCAAGATCGCATTGAATTTTGATTCCTTGTTTGGTCTTACAATGTGATAATGCAATGTATAAACTGGTCATGAGTGAATATTGTTTCTTTGTCTCTTATAAATAAAACAATGTTTTCGATTGTTTGTACTTTGTGATTTGTTAATTGTCATTGAAAAGGCTATTCTCAGGAAATCTGGCCATTGCGGATTGCACATCATTGTAATAAATAAATCTGGCCGATACTTCTGGATATTGTCATTGCATATAACTGTTGCAATTCTCTTTGACTACCTTGATATGATGATGGTAATATTACTGCCTTACCTATATAGCCTTACAATATGTACAAACTTCCGACATATCACCTATGTCCATATATTTGATCTCTTTTTGCTGTTATTTCACTGAGTAATAATTTCGATTTGATAGTACGAATGCGATCTTTACTCTCTTCTTTTTTGACACTTTCGAATTTTTTGAACTTGCTCTGTGTGTGTATCGCGCCAATGTTTTTTTTGAGTCTTTCAAATTCCACTGCTTTCATAATCTGTAACCTGCTCTGCATGTGTATGGCGCCAACGTTTCTGAACGTCTTTATGAAGTTCTATTGTGTCCTTTACTCTTTGTCTTTTAATTCTAAACTCAATTGGACCTGCAAGGTTTTCAATTCCACTTGCTGATTATTACTGTCCTTATTTTCCGATGTTGAACATAGATTATTACTGTTCTTGTTTGCATTCTTTTCTCTCCATCGCTTTTGGGTCTGTTTTTAACATGATGCTCTTTCTTTTTTGCTTTGTTGTTTATTAAGTTCTACTTTGTCTTTTACTGTTTGTCTTTTATTTCTGACCCCCATTGCATCCACAAAGTTTTCAATTCCACTTGTTCCAGGCTAATTATCTTTTTTTTGTACATTCTTTTCTCTCCAGCGTTTTTGGGTTTCTTTTCGATGCACTGCTCTTTCTTCTTTGCTTAGTCCTGGACGTGTCATCTTTAACTTATTACTTTTTTTTGAGCTTCTCTTTCTTCTTCGCTTAGTGAGATTATCATTGTTCTTTTTTGCATCTTGTTGAGCATTCTTTTCTCTCCGGTTTTGGGTCTTTTTTGACACATTCCTCTTATTTTTTCGCTTAGTCGTGGTCGTGTCATCTTTCAATTGTTTTAGAGCTGCACTTTCTTCTTAAATTTGCAAAAATCTCAAGTAAACTTTTTTCATGTTTTCATTATGGGGTGTTGTGTGTAGAATTCTGAGGAAAAAAATGAATTTAATCAATTTTGGAATAAGGCTGTAATATAACAAAATGTGGAAAAAGTGAGGCGCTGTGAATAATTTCCAGATGCACTGTGTATATATATATATATATATATATATATATACATACATACATACATACATACATATACATACATACATATATACCATACATATATATATATCTTAAATAATAAAATCCTTCGACGCCACAAAACTTTTTGGAAACAATACTTTTTAGAAGATAGACTTTTGTCAAGTCCTGCAAGACAAGTTTTTTGCCTTGAGATTTTTTCAAGATTCTCCCTCCTCTCAAACATTTTCAAACAAGACCACAGTCCTCTCAGCTCTTGTTCGTGTAAATGCTTTTGTCAGACACACTTCCTGCGTTCTCAGCTGTTATATATTTTAATGTTTTCCTCACTTTAAGTTCCCAATTAAAAAAGACATATTATGTCCAAATCCTATTGAAGAAATTCATCACAAAGGGTTATCAAAATAAAAAAGGAGTACATATGCAATCCTAGCACGAGAAACGAGGAAGTCAAACAAATTAACGGCAAAAATGTCAATCGGTTACCCATTAAAACTGGTTAAATGTGTCCAAAAATTTTTAATGGTTACACAGCAAATTGGTTAAATGCGTATAAATAGACTATGCTGAAACAGTTGGTGGTTATCGTTGTGGAAGGTGAAAACAACAACTTACAATATCCTGAAGAATATCCACAACCGGACGGCATGGTGCTGCAGTAGGTAGCGCTGCTGCCTCGCAGTTAGGAGACCAAGGTTCATTTCCCGGGTCCTTCCTGCATGGAGTTTGCATGTTCTCCCCCTGTCTGCGTGGGTTTCCTTCCACAGTCCAAAGACATGCGGGTTAGGTGAACTGTCAATCCTAAATTGTCCCTAGTGTGTGTGTGTGTGTGCCCTGCGGTGGGCTGGCACCCTGCCCGGGGTTTGTTTCCTGCCTTGCACCCTGTGTTGGCTGGGATTGGCTCCAGCAGACCGCAGTGACCCTGTAGTTAGGATATAGCAGGTTGGATAATGGATGAATATCTACAACCGTTAACAACATCCGGTCTTACAATGCACAAATTACTGTAAAATGAAGGATGTATCCAAGAAAAGTAATGTAGTACATCTTCCGCGCATAACATTAGACAACAAAGGAGATCTTGGTATGCCATTCATCTTAAAATGTTAACAATTTCCGGTTAGAATAGCTTTTGCAAAGACAATTAAATCTCAGAGTCAAACATTCTAAAAAGTTGTTTTATTTAATAGAGAGAAAGAAACTAAATTCAATCACGGTCAGTTATATCTTGTGTTGATGCATATGTAACAATTCTCATCAGTTTAAATTGTACATCCGCATCCCCATACGCGAGCAGCAGGACTGCAAAGAGGCTAGCACATAGCGTAAGTCCGGGGGTTGGCAAGCGAAGCGAGCAGGGGGGCAAAGCACAAGTAATTAATAAATTTAATCAGAGTATATCATCAAGTCAGTGAAACCTCTGGGATATTGATCTGGTCAGTTGAGTAGCAGAGGGGGTTGTTAATCAGTTTCGGCTACGACCACCAAAACAGGAATGGTTTAACATGTGGGCACCACTGACATTTTTGCCTTCTCATCTGTTCTGTTTTTACACTAATTTTGCATTTGGCTACACTCAGTGTCACTACTGGTAGCATGTTACCTAGACACTGCAGATGTTGCACAGGTAGTCCAGTTTCTCCAGTATGGCACATCAATATGTGTCAATGCCAGAAAGTTTGCTGTGTCTCCCAGTACAGTCTCAAAGGCATGGAGGAGATTCCAGGAGACAGGCAGTTACTCTATGAGAGCTGGAAAGGGCCGTAAAAGGTCCTTAACCCATCAGCAGGACTGGTATCTGCTTCTTTGGGGACGGAAGAACAGGATGAGCACTGCCAGAGCACTACAAAATGACCTCCAGCAGGCCACTGGTGTGAATGTCTCTGATCAAAAAATCAGAAACGCACTTCATTAGGGTTGCCTTCATGGGAATTGCCAAATCATATTATGTGATATCATCTACTGTTAAATTCTGCTACATACTTCTAAAATTTTTATTTGTATACTGTATTGAGGATTTGTTCTGTTCTGTGTATTGTATTGTATTATATTGTATTGACCCCCTTCTTTATGATACCCACTGCA